>NC_057802.1:431737868-431844067 GCF_018294505.1 Triticum aestivum
ACCTACCGGAGAACTCCATTTCGTCGTGGGCAGACCTGTGCCATGAGTTCATCAGTGCCTTCACCGGTGGCCACCAAGAGCCGGGCCGACCCAGCAACTTGCAGCTTCTCCAATAGAAGGAAGGATAAACCCTCCGTAAGTATTTACATAGATTCAGCAAAGTTCATAGAAACATCCCAAATATCCATCCGACAGCCGTGATAGCCACCTTCCAGTCCAATGTGCGCAACCGCCGGATTCATTCCAAGATGAACGTGCGATTGCCCAAGACTGTGAAGGAGCTTTACACTTTGGTGGATAAGTGTGCTCAGATGGAGGAGGGAAGAAAGTTGCCCGGAGAGGAAGATTGCACCAATGTTGATTCAGAGGATGAGGTGAATCAACCCGTCAGAAGAAGAGCAAGAAGCGCATTAAGAAGCGGAGGGATAAGGCAGTGAAGACTGTTGAAGGATCGGGTACACCTAGTACCGGCAAGAAGGCCAAAGCTGAGGCCCCCGACAAGGAAGCTGTCATGTGCACTGACTGCCGAGAAGCCGCTGCTACCGAGAAAGCCGGGAAAGGTGATGGGCTATATTGCAAGATTCATCGGACCAAAGGCCACGACCTTCAAGAGTTTTATTAGGTTGAGCAGCTTGTCAAAAGGCAGAGAGCAGAGTAGGAGAAGCGTGAAAAGGAAAAGGGTCAGAATGTTGCTGGCGGTAAGGGCCGAGGTGGTGAAGTAAATTGCCCCGGCAAACCCCTTCGGTACCAAGGAAAGCCCGCCAGAGGTCGAGAGAAGTAAGCCTGTGATGATGAGAGTGATGGAGGGGATGAAGAGGAAACCAGTGAGCAAGAGTTTCAGAAGGCCACTGACGCCCTGTGCATTGACGAGGGTGCATCTCTACACACCTCTCACTGCCAGCCCAAGCATTGGGCGTGAGAAGTCAATGCCATAGAACCAGTGCCCGAGGCCCGAAAGCCGCTCAAATGGTCCTGTACGCCCATCATCCTTGATGAGGAGGATCATCCTAGCCACATCTCTGCGGTAGGGTGTTTGCCATTGTTGGTCTCCCCAACAATTCGCAATCTCAAGGTCTCAAAGATGTTGGTGGACGGCGGGGCCAGGTTGAATCTGATTTCCCCAGCAGTTATTACTAAGCTTCATATAGTAGAGGAAGAACTAGAGGTTACTGACACGTTTCAAGGAGGTAATCCCGGCAGGAGCCATCCTAAGGGAAAGATCACGTTGCCGGTAACGTTTAGGGGAGAACTGAACTACCGGACTGAGAGGATTGTGTTCGACGTGGTCGATCTCCCCCTGCCATACAATGGGATTCTTGGACGCCCGGCTCTGGCTAAATTCATGGCGTTATCCCACTATGCCTACAACACCTTGAAGATGCCTGGGCCACTGGGAGTCATCACCATCCCATCAGATGAGAAGGATGCTATCATTTGTGTGGACAAGTGCTACCTCTTGAGCACTGCGTTGGTTTTCCCTTGAAGAGGAAAGGGTGATGCAGCAAAGTAGCGTAAGTATTTCCCTCAGTTTTTGAGAATCAAGGTATCAATCCAGTAGGAGGCCACGCACGAGTCCCTCGCACCTACACAAACAAATAAATCCTCGCAACCAACACGATAAGGGGTTGTCAATCCCTACACGGTCAATTACGAGAGTGAGATCTGATAGATATGATAGGATAATATTTTTGGTATTTTTATGATAAAGATGCAAAGTAAAGAAAGTAAAATAAAAACGGCGCCAGAAATAGCTTGTGGACGGAAGATTAATATGATGGAAAATAGACCCGGGGGCCATAGGTTTCACTAGTGGCTTCTCTCAAGAGCATAAGTATTTACGGTGGGTGAACAAATTACTGTTGAGCAATTGACAGAATTGAGCATAGTTATGAGAATATCTAGGTATGATCATGTATATAGGCATCACGTCCGAGACAAGTAGACCGACTCCTGCCTGCATCTACTACTATTACTCCACACATCGACCGCTATCCAGCATGCATCTAGAGTATTAAGTTCATAAGAACAGAGTAACGCTTTAAGCAAGATGACATGATGTAGAGGGATAAACTCATGCAATATGATATAAACCCCATCTTGTTATCCTCGATAGCAACAATACAATGTGCCTTGCTGCCCCTACTGTCACAGGGAAAGGACACCGCAAGATTGAACCCAAAGCTAAGCACTTCTCCCATTGCAAGAAAGATCAATCTAGTAGGCCAAACCAAACTGATAATTCGAAGAGACTTGCCAAGATAACCAATCATACATAAAAGAATTCAGAAGATTCAAATATTGTTCATAGATAAACTTGATCATAAACCCACAATTCATCGGTCTCAACAAACACACCGCAAAAGAAGATTACATCGAATAGATCTCCACAAGAGAGGGGGAGAACATTGTATTGAGATCCAAAAAGAGAGAGAAGCCATCTAGCTAATAACTATGGACCCGAAGGTCTGAGGTAAACTACTCACACATCATCGGAGAGGCTATGGTGTTGATGTAGAAGCCCTCCGTGATCGATGTCCCCTCCGGTGGAGCTCCGAAACAGGCCCCAAGATGGGATCTCACGGGTACAGAAGGTTGCGGCGGTGGAATTAGGTTTTTGGCTCCGTATCTGGTAGTTTGGGGGTACGTAGGTCTATATAGGAGGAAGAAGTACGTCGGTGGAGCAACAGGGGGCCCACAAGGGTGGAGGGCGCGCCTTGGGGGGGGGGGGTTTAGGCGTGCCCCCTAACTCGTGGCCTCCTGGTTGATGTCTTGACGTAGGGTCCAAGTCCTCTGGATCACGTTCATTCCGAAAATCACGTTCCTGAAGGTTTCATTCCGATTGGACTCCGTTTGATATTCTTTTTCTGTGAAACTCTGAAATAGGCAAAAAACAGCAATTCTGGGCTGGGCCTCCGGTTAATAGGTTAGTCCCAAAAATAATATAAAAGTGTATAATAAATCCCAATAATGTCCAAAACAGAATATAATATAGCATGGAACAATCAAAAATTATAGATACGTTGGAGACGTATCAAGCATCCCCAAGCTTAATTCCTGCTCGTCCTCGAGTAGGTAAATGATAAAAACAGAATTTTTGATGTGGAATGCTACTAGGCATAATTTCAATATAATTCTTCTTAATTGTGGTATGAATATTCAGATCCGAAAGATTCAAGATAAAAGTTCAATATTGACATAAAAATAATAATACTTCAAGCATACTAACCAAGCAATTATGTCCTCCCAAAATAACATGGCCGAAGAAAGTTCATCCCTACAAAATCATATAGTTTAGTCATGCTCCATTTTCGTCACACAAGAATGCTCTCATCATGCACAACCCGATGACAAGCCAAGCAATTGTGTCATAGTTTAGTAATCTCAAACTTTCTCAACCTTCACGCAATACATGAGCGTGAGCCATGGATATAGCACTATGGGTGGAATAGAATATAATGATAGGGGTTATGTGGAGAAGACAAAAAGGAGAAAGTCTTACATCAAAGAGGCTAATCAATGAGCTATGGAGATGCCCATCGATTGATGTTATTGCAAGGAGTAGGGATTGCCATGCAACGGATGCACTAGAGCTATAAATATATGAAAGCTCAACAAAAGAAACTAAGTGGGCGTGCATCCAACTTGCTTGCTCATGGAGACCTAGGGCATTTGAGGAAGCCCATTGTTCGAATATACAAGCCAAGTTCTATAATGAAAAATTCCCACTAGTATATGAAAGTGACAAAACAAGAGACTCTCTATCATGAAAATCATGGTGCTACTTTGAAGCACAAGTGTGGAAAAAGGATAGTAGCATTGTCCCTTCTCTATTTTTCTCTCTTTTTTTGGGCCTTCTTTTTTATGGCCTTTCTCTTTTTTTATTCCTCACTTGGGACAATGCTCTAGAAAATGATGATCATCACACTTCTATTTATTTACAACTCAATGATTACAACTCAATACTAGAACAAAGTATGACTCTATATGAATTCCTTCGGCGGTGTACCGGGATATGCAATGAACCAAGAGTGACATGTATGAAAGAATTATGAATGGTGGCTTTGCCACAAATACTATGTCAACTACATGATTGTGCTAAGCAATATGACAATGATGAACGTGTCATGATAAACAGAACGGTGGTAAGTTGCATGGCAATATATCTCAGAATGGCAATGGAAATGCCATAATAGGTAGGTATGGTGGTTGTTTTGAGGAAGATATAAGGAGGTTTATGTGTGGAAGAGCGTATCATATCACGGGGTTTGGATGCACCGGCGAAGTTTGCACCAACTCTCAATGTGAGAAAGGGCAATGCATGGTACCGAAGAGGCTAGCAATGATGGAAAGGTGAGAGTGCGTATAATCCATGGACTCAACATTAGTCATAAAGAACTCACATACTTATTGCAAAAATCTACAAGTCATCAAAAACCAAGTACTACACGCATGCTCCTAGGGGGATAGATTGGTAGGAAAAGACCGTCGCTCGTCCCCGACCGCCACTCATAAGGAGGACAATCAAAGAACACCTCATGTTTCAAATTTGTTACATAACGTTCACCATACGTGCATGCTACGGGACTTGCAAACTTGAACACAAGTAATTCTCAAATTCACAACTACTCAACTAGCACAACTTTAATATCACTACCTCCATGTCTCAAAACAATCATGAAGCATCAAACTTCTCTTAGTATTCAACACACTCATAAGAAAGTTTTTACTAGTCTTGAATACCTAGCATATTAGGATTATTTAAGCAAATTACCATGCTATTTAAGACTCTCAAAATAATCTAAGTGAAGCATGAGAGATCAATAGTTTCTATAAAACAAAAGTTACCACCGTGCTCTAAAAGATATAAGTGAAGTACTAGAGCAAAAACTATATAACTCAAAAGATATAAGTGAAGCACATAGAGTATTCTAATAATTTCCGAATCATGTGTGTCTCTCTCAAAAGGTGTGTACAGAAAAAATGATTGTGGTAAACTAAAAAGAAAAGACTCAAATCACACAAGACGCTCCAAGCAAAACACATATCATGTGGTGAATAAAAATATAGCTCCAAGTGAAGTTACCGATGGAAGTAGACGAAAGAGGGGATGCCTTCCGGGGCATCCCCAAGCTTTGGCTTTTTGGTGTCCTTAGATTATCTTGGGGGTGCCATGGGCATCCCCAAGCTGAGGCTCTTGCCACTCCTTGTTCCATAATCCATCAAATCTTTCACCCCAAACTTGAAAACTTCACAACACAAAACTTAACAGAAAATCTCGTGAGCTCCGTTAGCGAAAGGAAACAAAAGACCACTTCAAGGTACTGTAATGAACTCATTATTTATTTATATTGGTGTTAAACTTACTGTATTCCAACTTCTATATGGTTTATAAACTATTTTACTAGCCATAGATTCATCAAAATTAGTAAACAACACACGAAAAACAGAACCTGTCAAAAACAGAACAGTGTGTAGTAATCTGTAACTAACGCAAACTTCTGGATCTCCAAAACTTCAGAAAAGATAGGAAGACCTAGACAATTTTTTTATTGATCAGAAGCAATTGGAATCAATATTTTATCACGTTCTGGTGATTTTTAACAATTATTTTCGTGAACAGAAAGTTTCTGGAATTTCCTGCAAGATCAAATAACTATCATCCAAAAAGATCCTATAGGTTAAACTTGGCACAAACACTAATTAAAACATAAAGACATATCTAATCAGAGGCTAGATCAAATATTTATTCCTAAACATAAGCAAAAAGCAAAAAACTAAAAATAAAATTGGGTTGCCTCCCAACAAGCGCTATCGTTTAACGCCCCTAGCTAGGCATAAAAGCAAGGATAGATCTAGGTATTGCCATCTTTGGTGGGCAATTCTTCAATGAGACATCTATCATCATTAGGATTTTCTTTCTTTTTATTAATCATCAAACTTCTAGGCACATAACCGAAAAATTCATTTGTAGCAAATGGTTCCTTAATGATAGCGAGAAGATTGGGATGAATACTTATAGATTTGAGATCCGCAGTTTCCTTACTAGAGGATTCACCCTTACTTTTAGGAACATACATAAGCTTGGAAATTTTAGTTGGAGGACTTGGAGTATTCTTTACGGAAGAAAAATCGGGTCCCAAGTTGGTAATGATACCCTCAAGTTTATCAATTCTAGTGGAATCCTGATTTATTCTTTCATTAACTATGGGTTCCTTCTCCTTAATATTTTTCAAAGTGACTCCTACTTTAGATCCATATTGGGTAATTTGGTTGTGGATCTTTTTATCCAAATTTTCGATTAACTCTACGGTAGCAACTTTATTTTCAATAATTTCAAGTCTTTGCATTACATGCTCCAAAGTTAACATAGTTCCATTAACCAAAAGAGGTTGTGAGCCAAACAAATCTATCATAGCATTATAAGAATCAAAAGTATGGCTACCCAAGAAATTCCCTCCGGTAATGGTATCAAGGATATATCTGTACCAAGGAGTAGCGCCTACATAAAAATTGTGGAGAAGAACAGAAGTAGATTGCTTCCTGGTAGATCTATTTTGAGCATTGCAAATTCTATACCAAGCATCTTTCAGTTCCCCCCTCCCTTTGCTTAAAATTTAGAACTTCATTCTCGGGATACAACGGAGAAGATAGAGGACAAGCCATAACGACCAAGCAAGCGAAAAAGAGGCGAACGGAAAAGAGAGGGCAAATAAAACGGCAAGGGTGAAGTGGGGGAGAGGAAAATGAGAGGCAAGTGGCAAATAATGTAATGCGGGAGATAAGGGTTTGTGATGGGTACTTGGTATGTTGACTTTTGCGTAGACTCCCTGGCAACGGCGCCAAAAATCCTTCTTGCTACCTCTTGAGCACTGCGTTGGTTTTCCCTTTAAGAGGAAAGGGTGATGCAACAAAGTAGCGTAAGTATTTCCCTCAGTTTTTGAGAACCAAGGTATCAATCCAGTAGGAGGCCACACACGAGTCCCTCGCACCTACACAAACAAGTAAATCCACGCAACCAACGCGATAAGGGGTTGTCAATCCCTACACGGTCACTTACGAGAGTGAGATCTGATAGATATGATAGGATAATATTTTTGGTATTTTTATGATAAAGATGCAAAGTAAAGAAAGTAAAATAAAAACGGCGCCAGAAATAGCTTGTTGACGTGGATTGAGAGGATTGAGAGGATTGTGTTCGACGTGGTCGATCTCCCCCTGCCATACAATGGGATTCTTGGACGCCCGGCTCTGGCTAAATTCATGGCGTTATCCCACTATGCCTACAACACCTTGAAGATGCCTGGGCCACTGGGAGTCATCACCATCCCATCAGATGAGAAGGATGCTATCATTTGTGTGGACAAGTGCTACCTCTTGAGCACTGCGTTGGTTTTCCCTGAGGAAAGGGTGATGCAGCAAAGTAGCGTAAGTATTTCCCTCAGTTTTTGAGAATCAAGGTATCAATCCAGTAGGAGGCCACGCACGAGTCCCTCGCACCTACACAAACAAATAAATCCTCGCAACCAACGCGATAAGGGGTTGTCAATCCCTACACGGTCAATTACGAGAGTGAGATCTGATAGATATGATAGGATAATATTTTTGGTATTTTTATGATAAAGATGCAAAGTAAAGAAAGTAAAATAAAAACGGCGCCAGAAATAGCTTGTTGACGGAAGATTAATATGATGGAAAATAGACCCGGGGGCCATAGGTTTCACTAGTGGCTTATCTCAAGAGCATAAGTATTTACGGTGGGTGAACAAATTACTGTTGAGCAATTGACAGAATTGAGCATAGTTATGAGAATATCTAGGTATGATCATGTATATAGGCATCACGTGCGAGACAAGTAGACCGACTCCTGCCTGCATCTACTACTATTACTCCACACATCGACCGCTATCCAGCATGCATCTAGAGTATTATGTTCATAAGAACAGAGTAACGCTTTAAGCAAGATGACATGATGTAGAGGGATAAACTCATGCAATATGATATAAACCCCATCTTGTTATCCTCGATGGCAACAATACAATACGTGCCTTGCTGCCCGTACTATCACTGGGAAAGGACACCGCAAGATTGAACCCAAAGCTATGCACTTCTCCCATTGCAAGAAAGATTAATCTAGTAGGCCAAACCAAACTGATAATTCGAAGAGACTTGCAAAGATAACCAATCATACATAAAAGAATTCAGAAGCTTCAAATATTGTTCATAGATAAACTTGATCATAAACCCACAATTCATCGGTCTCAACAAACAAACCGCAAAAGAAGATTACATCGAATAGATCTCCACAAGAGAGGGGGAGAACATTGTATTGAGATCCAAAAATAGAGAAGAAGCCATCTAGCTAATAACTATGGACCCGAAGGTCTGAGGTAAACTACTCACACATCATCGGAGAGGCTATGGTGTTGATGTAGAAGCCCTCCGTGATCGATGCGCCCTCTGGCGGAGCTCCGAAACAGGCCCCAAGATGGGATCTCACGGGTACAGAAGGTTGCGGCGGTGGAATTAGGTTTTTGGCTCCGTATCTAGTAGTTTGGGGGTACGTAGGTATATATAGGAGGAAGAAGTACGTCGGTGGAGCAACAGGGGGCCCACGAGGGTGGAGGGCGCGCCTGGGGGGGGGGGGTAGGCGCGCCCCCCTACCTCGTGGCCTCATGGTTGATGTCTTGACGTAGGGTCCAAGTCCTCTGGATCACGTTCTTTCTGGAAATCACGTTCCCGAAGGTTTCATTCCGTTTGGACTCTGTTTGATATTCTTTTTCTGCGAAACTCTGAAATAGGCAAAAAACAGCAATTCTGGGTTGGGCCTCCGGTTAATAGGTTAGTCCCAAAAATAATATAAAAGTGTATAATAAAGCCCAATAATGTCCAAAACAGAATATAATATAGCATGGCACAATAAAAAATTATAGAGACGTTGGAGACGTATCAACAAGATGTACCGGGACGCGGTCGCGGCAGCGGCAGCTCCTGCCAAGGAAAGCAAAGGAAAGAAGAGGGATTGTACGGACTCCGGCAAAGAGTCCGGGAAGCGTGCCCCCACCGAGTGCACGTCACCCGTTGACGTCGTGCCGGAGTGTTCCAACAACAAGAGATCTAAGGTCGCTGCACCCCAAGTGAAGAAGGTCCCGGCAGGGCTGGCTAGCGTTGATGGTACTTTCACTATGAGCGCCACCCTCGATGACAAATAGGAAAGTGCACTCGTTGCCTTCCTGCGGGCGAATATTGATGTGTTTGCCTGGCAACCATCTGATATCCCCAGTATTCCCAGGGAGGTAATCGAGCACCACCTTGCTGTCTGCCCACATGCCCGACCTGTCAAGCAGAAAGTCCGGAAGCAGGCCTTGGAGAGGCATCAGTTCATTGCAGAAGAGATCAAGAAACTTGAGGCAGCTGGTTTGATCACAGGAGTGTTGCATCCCACGTGGTTGGCAAATCCAGTGGTGGTCCAGAAGGCTAACGGGAACTGGAGGCTTTGCATAGATTTCATAGATCTCAACAGGCTTGCCCGAAGGACCCGTTTCCCTTGTCGCGTATCGATCAGATTGTGGATTCCACTTCAGGTTGTGATTTGCTCTCCTTTCTGGATGCATATTCTGGGTATCACCAAATCTTCATGTCCAAGGAAGATGAAGAGAAGACGTCGTTCATCATTCTGTATGGTACGTATTGCTTTGTCCGCATGCCATTCAGATTAAAGAGTGCCGGGTCCACTTTTGCAAGGGCAGTCCAGATTGGTTTTGAGCCACAACTGCACAGAAACATAGAAGCGTATATGGATGACATTGTGGTCAATACCAAGGATAGGAGCACCCTTATTCAAGATTTGGAGAAGACATTTACTAATCTGCACAAGATCAATTTGAAGCTCAACCCGGAGAAGTGTGTGTTTGGTGTTCCCTCCGGCAAGTTGCTTGGGTTCTTGGTGTCCCATCGCGGGATCAAAGCCAACCCCGACAAGATCAAAGCTATCGAGCAGATCCAAGCACCAAGGACAGTTAAGGATGTGAGGCGTCTGGCAGGATGTGTTGCCGCGCTAAGCAGATTCATCTCCAAGTCTGCCGAATGCGCCCTGCCGTTCTTCAAAATTTTGAAGAAGGCAGGGCCCATGAAGTGGACCCCGGAAGCAGATGCAGCTTTGCAAGAGTTGAAGGCCTACTTGTCCTCTGTGCCTACCTTGGTTTCTCCCAAACCCCAGGAGCCATTGCTGCTATACTTAGCGGCAACCAACCAAGTGGTCAGTGCGGCCTTGGTAGCGCAGCGAGAAGTGGATGAGGCAGAGAGTGAGCAGCGACCGGTAGAATCAGAGAAGGATCAGGACAATAATGAGCACGGCAACGAGAGCAACCCCAAGGACGAGGAAAGGAAGAAAGTGGTGCAGCGCCCAGTGTACTTCGTCACCTCCTTATTACCGGGGGCTAGATCGAGGTACTCTGGCGTGCAAAAGTTGATTTTTGGTCTCATCATGGCTCAAGGAAACTGCGCCACTACTTCCAAGCCCATGAGATCAAGGTTGTCACTCGTTTCCTGTTGGAAAGGATACTCCGAAACCCTGAGGCTACTGGCAGAATAGTGGAGTGGGCTTTGGAGTTATCCGGTTTTGGTTTGAAGTTTGAGAGCACATCAACTATTCCGAGCAGGGCATTGGCATAGTTTATTGCAGAATGGATGCCAAACCCTGATGAGGAAGTGACAGAGATAGTTATCCCCGGCAAGGAATCACCCCAAGAATGGATTATGTATTTTGATGGTGCTTTTTCCCTACAAGGTGTAGGAGCTGGCGTGCTTCTTGTCGCCCCCTCCGGGGAGCACTTGAAGTACGTCATCCAAATGCATTTTGCCCGGGAAGAAGCAACCAACAACACAACAGAGTATGAAGGGCTCCTTGCCGGACTCAGGATTGCAGCTGAATTGGGAATTAAGAAGCTAATCATTCGAGGAGATTCACAGCTTGTGGTGAGACAAGTCAACAAGGATTACCAAAGTCCATTGATGGACGCATACGTCGAGGAAGTGAGGAGATTAGAGGAACGCCTTGACGGATTGCAAATAGAGCACGTACCCCGTGCGGAAAACAGTATAGCTGATCATCTGTCAAGGTGTGCTGCGCAGAAGCTTCCCATGGAACCAGGGACTTTTGTTCTCCATCTCACTCAGCCCTCCGTATCGCCAACAAGAATGGCCCAAAAAAGGAGAAAGTTGGACTCCGGTAAGCCTCTCCTGGTAGAGCTGTCCGCTCCTGCTAGAGACCCTGCCAGAAATAACTCCTCGCAGCCTGCCGGACCGCACCCTCCAGCCAGGCCCATGGACCCAGCGATCAAGGCTTGCGCGCCCGCAGCAGAGGAGGTGCCGCTAGTCCTCATTGCCGAGCCCTAGGCTCCAACTTGGGCAAGGCACATGGTCCACTTCCTCCAAACTGGAGAGCTTCCCGATGACCAAGATGAAGTAAAAAAGTAGCCCGGCGGGCCAGTTTGTCGATGACACTCTATACAGAAGGAGGCCCAACGGTGTGAAATTGAAGTGTGTCTGCCAAGAAAAAGGAAAGGAACTGCTGGCTGAGATACACAAAGGCATGTGCGGCTCCCACATCGGATCAAGGGCATTAGTTGGGAAAGCATTCTGGCAAGGATTCTATTGGCCCACAGCCCTCCAAGATGTGGTCGAGCTAGTCACCAAGTGTGAATCCTTCCAGTTCCATTCCAAGAAAACCCACCTGCCTGCCAAAGCTCTTCAAACAATCCTTTTATCATGGCCATTTTTCGTCTGGGGGCTCGACATCCTCGGGTGAGGGAGTCCTGGACTAAGGGGTCCTCGGGCGTCCGGCCTGTTAGCCATGGGCCGGACTGATGGGCTGTGAAGATACAAAGACCGAAGGCTGCACCCGTGTCCGGATGGGACTCTCCTTGGCGTGGAAGGCAAGCTTGGTGACCAAATATGTAGATTCCTTTCTTTGTAACCGACCTTGTGTAACCCTAGATCCTCCCGGTGTCTATATAAACCGGAGGACTTAGTCCAGAGGGGAGAGATTCATTATCATAGTCATACAGGCTAGACTCCTAGGGTTTTAGCCATTACGATCTCTTGGTAGATCAACTCTTGTAATACTCATATTCATCAAGATCAATCAAGCAGGAAGTAGGGTATTACCTCCATAGAGAGGGCCCGAACCTAGGTAAACATTGTGTCCCCTGCTTCCTATTACCATCGACCTTAGACGCACAGTTCGGGACCCCCTACCCGAGATCCGCCGGTTTTGACACCGACATTGGTGCTTTCATTGAGAGTTCCACTGCGCCATCCCCAAAAGGTTTGATGGCCCCTTCGATCGTCAACAACAATGCTGTCCAAGGAGAAACCTTCCTCCTCGGACAGATCTTTGTGTTCGGCGGCTTCGCACTGTGGGCCAACTCACTTGGCCATCTAGAGCAGATCGATAGCTATGTCCCTGGACATCAGGTCAGATTCGGAAGCTTGAACTACGTCGCGGACATCCGTGGAGACTTGATCTTCGACGGATTTGAGACCGCGGCGACCGCCCCTTGTCGCCCCGATGAACATGACTTAGATCTGTCATCGGACCAGGAGATGGCTTCCGTAACTGCTCTGGCTTTAGATCCGGAGCAGACCGCACCCTCCGAAGACGCGAGGCTCAATCCCGCCACAGAGGTCGCAGATTCCGCGATGTTGGAGCCGCACATAGTCTTGACATCACCCGATATCTGTGTTACCGGGATTCCGGACTCGTCTCCGGCTATGAGTTCCGAACCACGTGAGTTCGCGGACACCGAACTTGATCGATTACCGATCTTCGAATTCAGCGCCACAGACATCTTCCAGCATTCGCCCTTGGGTGATGTGCTAAATTCCTTAAGAAATCTGTCCTTGCCGGGGGACTCACAGCCAAATTACGTCCGGTTTGAACTGGAGGCTGATGATGGGGGAGAATTTCGCTTCCCACCCGCCACCCACTTCATAGCCACTATCGAAGACTTAATCGACACACTTGACTATGACTCCGAAGAGATCGATGGTATGGGCGACGACGCCGGAGACGAGGAGGCCCAAAACCCGCTGATCACTGGACGATGGACGGCCACTTCCTCGTATGACATATACATGGTAGATACACCGAAAAATAACAACGGTGATGACAAGGAAAACCCAGCGAAGGAGGACCCTCCTAAGAGACAACCAAAGCGCCAGCGTCAGCGGCGCTGCTCTAAACCACGCCGCGGTGGAGACAGCAACACCGACACAGGAAACGACAACACTCCGGATGATGCCGAAGACACAAAGGAACCCGATGAACAAACTGCCGAACGAGACAATCGGGAAGATGGGCAAGTCAGCCCCGACGAACAGGCAATAGAAGAAGACTCGGAGGACGGTAGTTACCATCCACTCTCCGAGGAGGAAGTGAGCCTCGGCAACGAAGACTTCATCGTGCCTGAGCAACCTCTCGAGCAGGAGCGCTTTAAGCTTCAGCAAATAGCCACTGCGAGGAGCCTGAATAAGAAGGAGTAGCAGCTTCAAGCTGATCAAGACATGCTCAATGACAGATGGACCGATGTCCTGGCAGCCGAGGAATACGGCCTTAAATGCCCAGCCAAAAGTTACCCGAAGCACAAATTGCTACCTCAGTTCGATGATGAGGCGCCAGAGCCTGCACCAGCGTCACGCAATGCGGTTGATCGGCCACCGCGCGGTCGGGATAAAACGGCAACCCGAGCCGAAAACTAGACTGTCCCACCTCGCTGTAAAGGCATGGATAAGACAGCTCGGAGCGATACATATGACCTTCATCAAGACCTGGACAATAGAGCAGGACATACAAGATCAATCTACGGATCGTGAGGACGGGCCTTGACATACGAGGACGGCTATCTATTCAGACGTGACAAACCCAGTCACGCCCGGGCCGAAAACCGCAGATGGACTCCATCGGAGCTACGCCGCGATGCGGCCCGATATAGAGGCGCCGCACACCCTCTTTGCTTCACTAACGAAGTAATGGATCATGAATTCCCAGAAGGATTCAAACCTGTAAACATCGAATCATACGATGGCACAACCGATCCCGCGGTATGGATCGAGGATTTCATTCTCCATATCCACATGGCCCGTGGGGATGATCTTCACGCCATCAAATACCTCCCACTAAAACTCGAAGGGCCAGCTCGGCACTGGCTAAACAGTCTGCCTGAAAATTCCATTGGCAGGTGGGAGGACTTGGAAGAAGCTTTCCTTGACAACTTCCAAGGTACTAATGTCCGGCCACTAGACGCCGATGACTTAAGCCACATAGTCCAAAAACCTGGAGTGTCAGCCAGGAAATTCTAGACTAGGTTCCTAACTAAAAAGAACCAGATCGTCGACTGTCCGGATGCCGAAGCCCTAGGGGCCTTTAAACATGGCATCCGTGACGAATGGCTCGCCCGCCACCTCGGCCAGGAAAAGCCAAAATCCATGGCAGCCCTCACGACACTCATGACCCACTTCTGTGCGGGAGAGGATAATTGGCTGGCCCATAGCAAAAACACAGCAAGTGATACGGGCACCTCCGAGGCCAAAAATAGCAACAGGAAGCTCCAACACAGCAGACACGAACGCCGAAGTAATGGTGACAACACCGATGACATGACAGTCAATGCCAGATTCAGTGGTTCCAAGTACGGTCAGCGGAAGAAGCCATATAAAAGAAAAAAAATCAGGGACCATCAAGCTTGGATCGCATACCCGATCGTTCGTGCCAAATCCATGGCACCTCTGATAAACCAGCCAATCATACCAACAGAGATTGTTGGGTTTTCAAATAGGCCGGCAAGTTAAATGCCGAGAACAAAGAAAAGGGATCGCAAAGCAAGGATGATGATGAGGATCCCCGGCAACCGAACACAGGGGGACAAAAGAAGTTCCCCCCCAGGTCAAATCGGTGAACATGATATATGCTACACACATCCCCAAGAGGGAGCACAAGCGCGCGCTCAGGGACGTCTATGCGATAGAGCGAGTCGCCCCAAAATTTAATCCATGGTCGTCATGCCCGATCACTTTTGATCGACGGGACCATCCGACCAGTATCCATCATGGCGGTTCAGCCGCATTGGTCCTTGACCCAATAATCAACGGATTCCACCTAACGCGAGTCCTTATGGACGGCGGCAGCAGCCTGAACCTGCTCTATCAGGATACAGTGCGCAAAATGGGCATTAACCCATCACGGATCAAGCCCACAAAGACCACCTTTAAAGGAGTCATACTAGGGGTAGAGGCTCGCTATACGGGCTCAATTACGCTAGAGGTTGTCTTCGGATTCTCGGACAACTTCAGAAGCCAGGAGTTAATCTTCGACATCGTCCCTTTTCGCAGCGGCTATCACGCACTGCTCGGACGAACCGCATTTGCTCGATTCAATGCGGTGCCTCATTATGCCTACCTCAAGCTCAAGATGCTCGGGCCACGCGGCGTCATAATAGTTAATGGAAACACGGAGTGCTCCCTCCATACAGAAGAGCACACCGCTGCCTTAGCAGCAGAAGTACAGAGCGGCCTTCTCAAGCAGAACCTTAATTCGGCGGCCAAGCTCCCGGACACTGTCAAGAGAGTCCGGACCATCCTGGAGCATGATAGCTCGGCTCGTCAGGAGCTTGATTAGCAATTCGGCCTCCGTCCCAGTCCCAATCAGGTGGCGGCACTAGTACCGCGCGTACATAACTATGCACTCAAAATACCATGGGCATAGACAGAGGCATAACTAGCCGGTGACCCACAATACGGCTCAACCGCTCCCGGACACATATACTTTAATGGTTTGCTTTTTTCAGGTTTCTTTGCCGCAGACCTTCCCTGATGGCTAGATCACCGGTCCTCTCGAAAGACAAATACGCCAGGATGGCAAGAAGCACAAGCATATTGGGGAATCTCAAGGTGGTTTCGTTAACAATCACCCTACGTGTTTTCAGGACCCACATGCAGCTCTTCGTTGGTTTTTGGCATGTTAAATAGCATGTTGCTTAACGCACTATTTGTATCAATGCGCTTTGACGTATTAATAAAATTGCAATGAAAACAGTTCGCGGCCCAAATTCTGCAGCCCTAGCTCATTAAATTTGCTCATTTTCCGTTTTCCTTTATTCTTTGTTAATAAATCTTATCTTCTAGCACCCGTAGACTTTGGTACATTTCATATTTGCCAGGGGCTCCCTAGCGCCCCTCAATATGACAACAAAGTCCGAACACTTCTTATGGAAAAGTTCGGCACCCCGAATTTAGCATTATATGCATTGGCTCCGAATCATGTCTTTGGTCAATAGTTGGGTTGCCCGGCTCCTGTGCTTACTACCTTACGTTCCGCTATATCGGCTAGGGTAGTAAAGGGAGAACTACTGCGATTGTGCCCTGGTTCATCCGGATGAGCACCTCAGTAGAGAAAGCCGAAAACTGAGTGTCATGATGCGGTGAGAGCCGGTCAGCTGTTCGGAGGTTGCAAATCGTTGGAGATTTCTTCCACATTACGTGAAGGATCGGTACTTCCCGATCAGACGCTAATAGCACTCTAGTACGGATACTAGGGGCTACACCCATGTTTTTATTGTCGAACTCCTATGGCTAAGTGAGGGCGTTAAAGCTGAATAGTCTGTTTGCCTGGTTCGTTGCGCTAAACAACTCCTTTAAGGACCATATAATTGGATCAAGATTGTTTAGATTCCACCCCGAACATCTCCATACTACCTACGTGGGGGCAGAATCCGACGACTGGCCAACCCTCAGATTTCATACGACACGGCCGCATAGGAGGTAAAATTAAAAACATAACAAGCATTATATCACAAACCCGCTTTGTTTTATCATACAAGGTAGAGGCAACTTGAATACATTCATTCAAAGATCACGTCTTTCGCATAATGGTCCGCAACAACGCGGGACCCCTCCAAGACGTCGCCAAAGTATCGCTCGGGTGTGCGGTGCTCCTTGCCCTCAGGCGGCCCTTCGGTCGCTAACTTGACGGCGTCCATCTTCGCCCACCAGACCTTGACATAGGAGAAGGCCAGACGCGCGCCCTCGATGCAGACGGACCACTTGACGATGTCCAACCGAGGACAGGCGTCCACCAGCCGCTTCACGAGGCCGAAGTAACTACTGGGTATAGCTCCGGCTGGCCACAGCTGGATTATTAAATCCTTCATGGCTAGTTTGGCCACCCTGTGCAGCTCGACCAATTGTTTTAGCTGATCGGTGAAGGGCACCAGATGTTCTGGCGCAAGATATTGCGACCAGAACAGCTTCTGCGTGGAGCTCCCTTCTTCGGCTCGGAAGAACTCCGCGGCGTCGGACACACTACGTGGAAGATCGGCAAAAGCCCCTGGAGAACTCCGAATCCAGGTTAGTAAAAGATACTTCTTCCTCACACATTTTCTTTACATACTGAAGGCCTTACCCGCCACGATCTTCCTGGCCTCCTGGATCTCTTGGAGGGCGCCCTGGGCCTCATTCCGGGCCGTCTCCGCATTCTGACGAGCCTTGGCGAGTTCGGTCTCTTGAGCCGACGCATCACGCTCCAAGGTCTCGCACTTCCTCACCGCGTCCCGGAGCTCCTGTTGGACTTCGTTGACCCGGGCCTTGAGCTTTTTACAGGCGTCCCGCTCCTTGACAGCCTTCCCCTCGGCTTCTGCCAGGGCCTTTCTCAAGGCCTCGATCTCGGTCGTCGCTTCTATACATATCATGACACTTCGGTCAGTGCATGTCATTTTACCTTTTTCGAACATATATCACATACCTTGCTTCTCCTGGAGCTGTCTCCTCACCTGGCCGAGCTACTCCTCGGCCCGCTCCAGTTTCTGCTTCAGTCCGGAGACTTCGGCTGTGTGTGAGACCGCGGCCAGCAGCGACACCTATGTAGTTATTTAATACAAATTTCGTTAGTTCCCTGCAATAAAGGATTGATCCTATGTCCGGCTTTTCTTTCTGAACACCGGACAGTGTCTCAGGGGCTACTGGCTATATTGGGATTTTTATGCCGCTTACCTCAAAACTTGTCAGCAGGCTGCTGCAGGCTTCGGTCAGTTCGCTCTTGGCGGACTGGACCTTCTCAATCACCGTACCCGTAAGCACAAGGTTCTTGTCCACAATGGAGGCGCCTCGAAGCGCTTCCATCAGATTATCCGGTACCCCGGGTTGGACAGGTGTCACCGGAGGAATTGGCGCACCCCCCTCTTTCGGAGGAGGTTGTTCGCCGGATTCCGGAGCCATATTGGTCTCCAGAATCGTATCCGGATGAGGGCTGAACTGAATGGACTCCAACCCCTGATGAGGAAGTGACAGAGATAGTTATCCCCGGCAAGGATTCACCCCAAGAATGGATTATGTATTTTGATGGTGCTTTTTCCCTACAAGGTGTAGGAGCTGGCGTGCTTCTTGTCGCCCCCCGCCGGGGAGCACTTGAAGTACGTCATCCAAATGCATTTTGCCCGGGAAGAAGCAACCAACAACACAACAGAGTATGAAGGGCTCCTTGCGGGACTCAGTATTGCAGCTGAATTGGGAATTAAGAAGCTGATCATTCGAGGAGATTCACCGCTTGTGGTGAGACAAGTCAACAAGGATTACCAAAGTCCATTGATGGAGGCATACGTCGAGGAAGTGAGGAGATTAGAGGAATGCTTTGACGGATTGCAAATAGAGCACGTACCCATGCGGAAAACAACATAGCTGATCATCTGTCAAGGTGTGCTGCGTAGAAGCTTCCTATGGAACCAGGGACTTTTGTTCTCCATCTCACTCAGCCCTCCGTATCCCCAACAAAAATGGCCCGGAAAAGGAGAAAGTTGGACTCCGGTAAGCCTCTCCTGGTAGAGCCATCCGCTCCTGCCAGAGACCCTGCCGGAAACAACTCCTTGCAGCCTGCTGGACCGCACCCTCCAGCCGGGCCCATGGACCCCGCGAACGAGGCTTGAGCGCCCGCAGCAGAGGAGGTGCCGCTAATCCTCATTGCCAAGCCCCAGGCTCCAACTTGGGCAAGGCACATTGTCCACTTCCTCCAAACCGGAGAGCTTCCCGATGACCAAGATGAAGCTAAAAAAGTAGCCCGGAGGGCCAGTATGTATCAGTTTGTCGATGACACTCTATACAGAAGGAGGCCCAATGGTGTGAAATTGAAGTGTGTCTGCCGGGAAGAAGGAAAGGAACTGCTGGCTGAGATACACAAAGGCACGTGCGGCTCCCACATCGGATTAAGGGCATTAGTTGGGAAAGCATTCTGGCAAGGATTCTATTGGCCCATAGCCCTCCAAGATGTGGTCGAGCTAGTCACCAAGTGTGAAGCCTGCCAGTTCCATTCCAAGATAACCCACCTGCCTGCCCAAGCTCTTCAAAAATCCCTTTATCATGGCCATTTTTGGTCTGGGGGCTCGACATCCTCGGCCCCTTCCCCCGAGCAATCGGGGGCTTTAAATTCTTGTTCATTGCTATCGACAAGTTTAGAAAGTGGCAGGAAGTGATTGCCGTGAGAAAGGTGACTGCTCAGTCAGCTATCAAGTTCTTGAAAGAATTGGTGTGTCGTTTTGGAGTTCCGGCAAGGATCATTACTGAGAATGGCACCCAGTTCACGAGCCGCACCTTCATGCAATATGTTCATGCCCTCGGATGCAAGATCTCATTTGCCTCTGTGGCACACCCCTGGAGCAATGGACAAGCTGAGAGGGCCAACGCTGAAGTGCTGCGTGGACTCAAGACAAGAACCTTTGATACGCTGCAGCAGCACGGTAGGCGGTGGATCGAGGAGCTGCCGGTTGTTCTCTAGTCCCTCAGAACGACACCAAACCGAGCTACCGGGCATACTCCCTTCTTCCTGGTCTACGGGGCAGAAGCAGTTATCCCCACGGAACTCATTTACGGGTCACCTCGAGTGCTTGCCTACGATGAAGTAGCACAAGATCAGCACCGGCATGACGACTCTATGCTACTCAAGGAGAACCGTCTCCGGGCTGCTACGCGTGCTGCTCGCTATCAGCAAGCCCCGCGTCACTATCATAGCCACAGGGTTCACGCCCGGTGTTTGAGGAAGGTGACCTTGTCCTTAGGCGCGTTCAGTCCGCCAAGGGTATAAACAAGTTTTCACCAAAGAGGGAAGGCCCTTACCAGGTAGTACGAGTCACCAGACCTGGCGCAGTCCGCCTAGAGATCGGAGATCGCATTCAGTTTCCAAACTCATGGAATATTGAGCATCTCCGCAAGTTCTACCCGTAAGGCGTGGCTGTCGGGCCCTGCCCGGCAGCCACCCTTTTGTACAAGCCTTGCCTCAGCTGCATGTAACCCCTTGTACAAAGCCGGGGTGATGACCCCGTGCAAGAGAAAATAAAGAAGCGCTGTGGGGGCCCCCAACCAAGATTGCATGCATGCATGAGCATTCGAAGATCACTGCATAAGCATTTCATGAGCATTTGCATATGCATATAGATAGGGTCGCATCCTGCATTCATTCTCATCTGCATGAAGTTGCAGGTTCCTGCCGTGAACTTGGCTTTGACAAGGAGTTGTGAAGATTGCCCGGCACTGTGATCCCCGGCAAGCCAAACAGATGAGTTCTACCTCTTGCCCATTAGTGTTCTGTAAGCTATGACTTGTGCATAAGAAAACCTCACCGTTCTTTTGTGACTTAGATGCTCCCAACCCTGGCTCGAACATTGCTTCGGCGGGATGGTTGTAGTGGCCTTTGGTAGGAAGAAGTTGGCGGGGGGCTGGTCCCCTTTGTCTGTTCCCCAGTAGATGTAGCTCTCCGGCAGACAAAAAGGGTGTCGGCAGGATAGCCTGCCGGGGAAAACTCATTTATTTACATTAAAGAGGCATCTCAACTCTGCATGGACATACAGATGCACGGGTTCCCGGCAAGGTTTGTCTTTTTCATTAATATGCTAATACAAGTACAAGCATTACAGAGCACAAACATGGACTCGAGGGATTACATTATTTGAATTAAAATTTGGCAAGTGCCTACATAGATAAGATTGAAAAAAGATAAGTGCCCCGTGATGCCCTGTCTTGTCCCTCTCCTCCTAGGCACGGCCGTCGAAGGCGAGGAGGGCAAAAGGAGCGCCTGGCAGGAGCCCAGCGCACCCCCCTCGGGCTCCAGGAGAGGTAGCCTGACGGAGGCGGGAGCGCCGGGGAACGCGTCGATGGAGAGCACGGCGGAGGCAAACCGTCGACCACCGCCATCAGGGCCAGCAGGACACGGCAGGGCTAACAGAGTTGCAGCCCGAGAGGAAGCCTACCGAGATCCAGCTGGAAGACTGCTCGAGGAGCCCTGGAGCACCATCCCCACCTCTGCATCCAACTCCCCGGCAAATCGCGCTGCCGGGAAGGAGATGCGGATGCAGATGATGGTGCTGCCGCCTGATGAAGATGGTGCGGGCGGCAGTCAGCCAGAGTCAGAGTCGTCGCTCTCCCGCCCGCTACCTTCGTCATCACCGTCACTGTCCTCCTCGTCACTCCCGCTCGAGGAGGAGCTTTCGTCGTCGGTCGAGCTCTCCGCGCAGCACCCTAAGCGATCTCCCGAGCGCCCAAAGATCTTGACAGATAGCAGGCCGCTCTCCATTAATTTGAACTGGAGAATGTGTCCTCTGAGAAGCCATGAGCACGGGCGAAAGTCTTCCAGCCACGGCGGAGGTACATGACGTGAGGGGTAGGGACGCCGACATCAACCCGCATGCTGCTGTTCCCACTGCCCCTCATGTGCAACCTGAGAGCGCGTGGTTGTTCAAGCTCCATATCCCGCGCAAAGGGAGTCGGAAGGCGAAGATGACCACACAAGGGTTTGTACAGCCTGATGATGAACTCCCAAGGTTGGTCCCCGACGTGGCCTACCATCGGGGGAGGAGCCGCGGCGGGGGCGCAGCCAAGGCGCCGCCCTGCCCTCCTCCTCCTCGAGCACCGTGGCGACCTCGACCTCATCCCCTTCCTCCTCCCCTCGCGGCGAGTTCTGCCACTACGGGATCCGGAGGAGGAGGGATGCACTATCGAGTAGAAGCCCTCGTCGCCGCCGCTGGGACACCACCGCACCCGCGCCCTCTCACCATGGCTAGAAGGGAAAGGTTGCGGAGAAGAAGAAGAAGAAGAATTGCGTGCAGAGAGGCACCGCCCCTGCCCCTTTTTATAGGGGGACGAGGCCGGGGGCTGGCTCCTCATACAGGAAATGGCCGCCCCGCTCCTCCAATATGGCCTCTCTTCACCCTCTATGGCTCTAAGAATCAAGGCCGACCCTCTACTCCAACCATCAGCGTCGGTTTTCGGCTGTGTTACTCCTCCCTGTGCCCTCCGCATCCACCACCTACCACACCCAATGCATGCGGAACAAGTGGCAGGTGCGTGCAAAATGGGAGGCAAGTGGGATGACAGTTTCCACCCCATGATCATGGGGCAAGGAGAATCTGCAGGCCACGATCAAAGTTCTTCCACAGCGTTGCACACGACGCGGGGAGAAACCGGAAACTGGCCTGGAATCAAGGCTAATGAAGAAGCAAAGAAGACCTCGAGAGACCAGCCTCTTCGGTAACCACGCCTGTGCACTTATTAGGCCCTACCCCGACGACGCTCGGCAGCACATTCGGGGCAGGCCCAGGGGCTTCTGTCGGTGCAACAAACCCTGGGTCTGTTGCCCAGACTATGCACAGGCACGAGGACAAGATTGAAGCACCAACCCGAGCCAGTCCAAGAAACCAAGATCTCCAAAGGACCAACATGAAGATCAGAGGGACCAAGGCCAAGCCAGAGAAGCAAGATACCATCAGGAGAAGGGCCTCCTTTGCCGTGCAGGCGAGCTCGGCAAGGGGCGAGGCCACACCCACAAGAAGACGTCCAAGACGTCCCGGCAGGCTCGTCGGGACACACGAAGGCAAAACTACCTCACCGACTACTCCGCCACGACCCCCGTCGTCAATCAGTGCGGTGTCAAACCACAAAGTGACTAAGTGGAAGCCATTCACCACATGGCAGCCTCGCCCTACAGGAAATACCTGTAGATGACACCCGTCCTGCGATGTGTCAAGCGAGCAGGCGTGGAGCTGGCGAGATAGCCCGGCAAGCCTTGCCAAGCAACCAACGATGTGATGTTGAGCCATGCATTTAATGTGCCCTGTCAGCCCACAGTGTTAGGTATGATAGCACTGTTTGCTATCATATCAGTGCATAATGACTACTTTGCCATTGTGGTAACCCCTTGATCTATAAAAGGAGGCCCATGGCAACCATAGAAAGGGTTAGAAGATTGGATAACTCACATCCATACGCGCGTAGCCACTGTCCCCCTAAGACAACCTTTGCTAGGCAAGTGTACTGATACGCCTCCGTCGTATCTACTTTTCCAAACACATTTGCCCTTGTTTTGGACACTAACTTGCATGATTTGAATGGAACTAACCTGGACTGACGCTGTTTTCAGCAAACTTTCCATGGTGTTATTTATGTGCAGAAACAAAAGTTCTCGGAATGACCTGAAACTCCATGGAGCATATTTTTGGAAAATATTAAAAATACTGGAAGAAGAATCCACGTCAGGGGGCCCACACCCTGTCCACGAGGGTGGGGGCGCGCCTGCCCCCCTGGGCGCGCCCCCTACCTCGTGGGCCCCCTGACGCTCCACCGACCTCAACTCCAACTCCATATATTCGTGTTCGGGGAGAAAATATCAGAGAGAAGGATTCATCGCGTTTTACGATACGGAGCCGCCGCCAATCCCTAAAACCTCTCGGGAGGGCTGATCTGGAGTCCGTTCGGGGCTCTGGAGAGGGGGATTCACCGCCGTCGTCATCATCAACCATCCTCCATCACCTATTTCATGATGCTCACCGCCGTGCGTAAGTAATTCCATCGTAGGCTTCCTGGACGGTGATGGGTTGGATGATATTTATCATGTAATCGAGTTAGTTTTGTTAGGGTTTGATCCCTAGTATCCACTATGTTCTGAGATTAATGTTGCTATGACTTTGCTATGCTTAATGCTTGTCACTAGGGCCCGAGTGCCATGATTTCAGATCTGAACCTATTATGTTTTCATGAATATATGTGAGTTCTTGATCCTATCTTGCAAGTCTATAGTCACCTACTATGTGTTATGATCCGGCAACCCCGAAGTGACAATAATCGGGACCACTCCCGGTGATGACCATAGTTTGAGGATTTCATGTATTCACTATGTGTTAATGCTTTGTTCCGGTACTCTATTAAAAGGAGGCCTTAATATCCCTTAGTTTCCATTAGGACCCCACTGCCACGGGAGGGTAGGACAAAAGATGTCATGCAAGTTCTTTTCCATAAGCACGTATGACTATATTCGGAATACATGCCTACATTACATTGATGAATTGGAGCTAGTTCTGTGTCACCCTATGTTATGACTGTTACATGATGAACCGCATCCGGCATAATTCTCCATCACCGATCTAATGCCTACGAGCTTTTCACATATTGTTCCTCGCTTATTTACTTTTCCGTTGCTACTGTTACAATCACTACAAAACCAAAAAATAATACTTTTGCTACTGTTACCGTTACTTCCATATTACTTTGCTACTAAATACTTTGCTGCAGATACTAAGTTATCCAGGTGTGGTTGAATTGACAACTCAACTGCTAATACTTGAGAATATTCTTTGGCTCCCCTTGTGTTGAATCAATAAATTTGGGTTGAATACTCTACCCTCGAAAACTGTTGCGATCCCCTATACTTGTGGGTTATCAAGACTATTTTCTGGCGCCGTTGCCGGGGAGCATAGCTCTATTCTTTGAGTCACTTGGGATTTATATCTGCTGGTCACTATGAGGAACTTGAAAGACAAGAAAACAAAAATTTATCCCTCAACTATGAGGGGAGGTAAGGAACTGCCATCTAGCTCTACACTTGATTCACCTTCTGTTTTGAGTAAGCTTGCGACACCTAAACCTGCTTCCGCTATTCATTCTGATATGTCGCATGTTATTGATGATGAAACTACTTCTATGCTTGATACTACTGTGTCACTCGGTGAATTTCTTGATGAACAACTTGCTAGGGCTAGAGAGAATGAAATTATTGAAACTGATAATATTGAAGATAGTGATGATGAAGACTCTCCCCCTAATAAATATGAATTACCTGTTGTGCCTGAGGGTTATGTTCTGGATGAAGAATCTGCTAGAGCTATTTTAGCCTGCAATGATAGAAGTGATCTTAAGAAGTTATTAGCTAAATGGAAGCAGCAATCTCTTAATGCTAGAATGAAACATGACCCTACTTTTGCTACTTCACCTATCTGTGTTACTGATAAGGATTATGAATTCTCTGTTGATCCTGATATAATTACTTTGGTTGAATCTGATCCTTTTTATGGCTATGAATCTGAAACTGTTGTGGCACATCTTACTAAATTAAATGATATAGCCACCCTGTTCACTAATGATGAGAGAACTCACTACTTTTATATCCTTAAAATATTTCCGTTCTCATTAAAGGGTGATGCTAAGATATGGTTTAATTCTCTTGATCCTGGTTGTGTGCGTAGTCCCCAGGATATTATTTATTACTTCTCTGCTAAATATTTCCCTGCTCATAAGAAACAAGCTGCTCTAAGGGATATATACAACTTTGTGCAATTTGAAGAAGAGAGTCTCCCACAAGCTTGGGGGAGGCTTCTCCAATTACTTAATGCTTTGCCTGATCATCCTCTTAAGAAAAATGAAATACTTGATATATTTTATAATGGACTAACCGATGCTTCCAGAGATTACCTGGATAGTTGTGTTGGTTCTGTTTTCAGGGAAAGAACACCGGATGAAGCTGAAATTCTATTGAATAATATGTTGACAAATGAAAATAATTGGACACTTCCTGAGCCAGCTCTTGAGCCACTTCCTGAGCCTATTCCTAAACCAACTTCAAAGAAGAGGGGTGTTCTATTTCTCAGTCCTGAAGATATGCAAGAGGCAAAGAAATCTATGAAAGAAAAGGGTATTAAAGCTGAACATGTTAAGAATTTACCTCCTATTGAAGAAATACATGGTCTTAATTTACCGCTTGCTGAGGAAACATATGATCTTAATCCATTACCTATTGAAGAAACTCATGGTCTTGATAACCCGACACAGGTAGTAAAGGTAAATTCTCTCTATAGATATGATAAAGGTGATATACCTCACTATAAGTCTGCTAGACAATGCTTAGAATAGTTTGAGAATTTTATGTTCAAACAAGAAAACTTCAATGCTTATTTTGGTAGACGATTGAAATACAACTCCGATATGCTTGAACACTTGGGTGATTATATGTCTAGAGTTAAAGGTGAACTTAAACTCATTAGTAAACATGCTTCTATGGTTACCACTCAAGTAGGACAAGTACTTAAAGCTAAGAATGATTTGCTCAATGAATTCAATAGTAAGAATAATGATTATGCTGTTAGAGTGGCTACTAGAACTGGTGAAATGACTCAGGAACCTTTGTATCCTGAAGGCCACCTAAGAGAATTGAGCAAGATTCTTAGAGAAATAATATTGATGCACCTAGTCCTTCTAAAAAGAAGAAAAAGAAAAATGATAGGACTTTGCATGCTTCTAGTGAACCTATTGCTAAACCACCTGAGAATCCAAATGATATTTCTATTTCTGATGCTGAAACACAATCTGGTAATGAACATGAACCTAATGAAAATGTTAATGATGATGCTCAACCTAGCAAAGATAATGATATAGAAACTGAACCTGTTGTTGATCTTGATAACCCACAATCAAAGACTCAACGTTATGATAAGAGAGACTTTGTTGCTAGGAAACATGGTAAAGAAAGAGAACCATGGGTTCAGAAACCCATGCCTTTTCCTCCCAAACCGTCCAAGAAAAAGGATGATGACGATTTTGAGCGCTTTGCTGAAATGATTAGACCTATCTTTTTGCGTATGCGATTAACTGATATGCTCAAAATTAATCGTTATGCTAAGTATATGAAAGAAATTGTTACTAATAAAAGGAAGATACCGGAAGCTGAAATTTCCACCATGCTTGCTAATTATACTTTTAAGGGTGGAATACCTAAGAAACTAGGAGATCCAGGAGTACCAACTATACCATGCTCTATTAAAAGAAATTATGTTAAAACTGCTTTATGTGATCTTTGGAGTCGGTGTTAGTGTTATGCCTCTCTCTTTATATAGTAGACTTGACTTGAATAAGTTGACACCTACTGAAATATCTTTGCAAATGGCTGATAAATCAACTGCTATACCTGTCGGTATTTGTGAGGATGTGCCTGTTGTTGTTGCAAACGTTACTATTTTAACGGATTTTGTTATTCTTGATATTCCCGAGGACGATAGTATGTCTATTATTCTTGGAAGACCTTTTTTGAATACTGCAGGGGCTGTTATTGATTGCAATAAAGGCAATGTCACTTTTCATGTTAATGGCAATGAGCATACGGTACACTTTCCGAGGAAACAACCTCAAGTTCATAGTATAAACTCTATTGGAAAAATTCCATCGATTATTTTTTGAATGTTTTGAATTTCCTCTACCTACTGTCAAGAAGCAATATGATATTCTTATTATTGGGGATGTGCATATCCCCGTTGAGGTAACATAGTGTTATTCGAAATTTCTTCGGTTCCATGTTATTCGGAATGAGATTGTTAACAAGACCTCATCAACCTTGTTAGTGGATTCCTTTTGATGAGCATGAGATGGATGAAACTAGAAGGCACAACCTTCTGTACCCTCCTTCTAATTTCTGTTATTTAGTTGAAATAAAGTAAAAATAGTATTTTTCTGTCCATTTTCTGATTTATCCGTGCAATATAAAAATACCCCGAAAATAAAAGTTCTCCAAATGCCCTGAAATTAAAATATGATTTTTTCTGGAATATTTGAGAACATCTGGCACAGAAAACACAGCAGGGGGAGCAAGCACCTGGCCACGAGGGTCCAGGGCGCGCCCCCCTGCCTCGTGGGCCCACGGTGGCTCCCCTCCACTTATTCCTGCACCCACACACTCCTTCCTCCCAAAAAAAGTCACCATCCAGCTCAAGCACGAGTTCTAGCTCATTTTGCTGCGATTTTCGATCTCCTTGCTCAAAGCACCTCTCATAAAACCCTTGGGGGGTTGTTCCTTGGTATGTGACTCCTCCATTGGTCCAATTAGTTTTTGTTCTAGTGCTCTATTCATTGCAAATTTGTGCTGCCTAGGTGACCATGTTCTTGAGCTTGCATGTCAAATTTATATGGTTCTATGTAGTTCTAATGTATGATATAGGCTCTAGGCACTTGTAGGAGTAGTTGCTATCAATTTTGTTGAGCTTGGTTCACTTTTGTTTGAAGTTACTAAAAATTTCAGAATTTTTCAGAAAATAATGAAGAGATTTTTGAGGGGCTCGTCGAGCCGGAGCTCGAAGGAAAAGCAGAGTGAAGAAGCACAGAGGCCCAAATATAATTTGCCTCGCACCGCGGAGGTTCGGCCGTGTGAATAGCCTTCCGATGATTTCTTGAGAGCAGCCGGGATATATGATGATTTTTATGAATTGGCTGACAATGCATGCCTCACCGACTTCCTCCACGACCAACGCGAGCAGTATCTCTTACTCACCAATACTTTTGTGCAAAACTTCTACTATTATCCTAAGGAAACACCTCCTTCAGTAGAGTTTCATTTATATGATGTGGTTAAGAAGATGCCACTAGATGAATTTTGCAAGGTTTGCAAAATACCTTTCGAGGGTAGTTTAGAGGAACCACATCGTAAAGATGTGGACGGGTTTATTGACACTATTACTGTAGGGGAAACTAGGAAGGTTTCCGATGCAATAATCACTAGCATACATTTTCCTGTTTTACGCTAGTTTACCATATTTGCTAGTCGTTGCTTAATTGGTCGCGGAAACTGTGCAAACCTTAGTGTTCCTGATATTATGATTTTGTTCCATGGTTTATTCTGCGATAACACTGTTACTATGGGCGGTATTATTGCTAAACGGTTAAGTTTGAACCGTACAAAGGGCCCCATCTTTGGAGGTATTTACGCTTCACGCCTTGCTGCACATTATAACATACCTATTAGGCACTATGAAAAAGAAGAAAAATTGCTGCCCACTGCTTATTTAGATTATAAGAGTATGGTAGCGCATGACTTTATTGTTAAGAATTGGGAAGGGGCGCTTAAATACAAATTGTTCTTTGATAAACATCACCCTGAGACTATTACCTTTCCTGCTCCCTCCTTGTTTAATTTATCTGCAGGTCTGTATCTCGTTCCGCTAGCGGCCATTCATGCCTACCGGAACCCTACACCAGCCACGGAGCCGGAACCACAATTTGAACCTCCACGACAGTCTAATTACCAGTGGGATCCGGAGACGATTGCCAACCAGTGGCAATCAGGGTCTTCTTCATCGAAGTACGACCCCAACTACAACTATGGATATCCGCCAGGCCATCCGTGGCAATAAACCAACTTAGGCCAAAAGCCTAAGCTTGGGGGAGTACGTATTTCCCACCGACATTACATTCATGTTCACACACTCACTGCCAGATGTCGGTGCTCATACTTTTTCACTGTAATATCCATGCTAGTTTATTTTCTTTTTCCTGCTTCCTTCTTGTGTGTTTAATAAACCTTAAGAAAAACAAAAAAAATTAGTGTAGATTTTAGTTAGTTTACTTTTCTTGCTGTAGTAGTAATAATTAAAAAGAAAACCCAAAAAGATTTCCTATTCTTCTTTTTGCTTGTTGGGAGCTTTCCCGTGTAAATAGTTTTATTTCTTTTCTTTTCTTTGGGGGTCGATAGGAGAAGACCATAATTAAATTGTTGAAGTGGCTCTTATATGCATTATTGTTGATTTAACCAAGAGCCCATATTGCCTTGTCTTCTCCTGTTTATTGGATGCTCGCAGATTCCAGCTTAGTCCAATGCACGTGCACTCTTATTATTATTCACATCATTCGGTCGTGCAAGTGAAAGGCAATTATGACGATATATGATGGACTGACTGAGATGAGAAAAGCTGGTATGAACTCGACCTCTCTTGTTTTTGTAAATATGATTAGTTCATCGTTCCTAATTCAGCCTATTATGAATAAAAATGTTTGCAATGACAATTAGAGATTATAGTTGCTCGTGCCATGCTTGATTAGCTATGAGTTATAATGGTTTACCTTGCGTGCCAACATGCTATTAAAATGGTTGTGATGTGGTATAGTGGGGTGGTATCCTCCTTTGAATGATTTAAGTGACTCGACTTGGCACATGTTCACACATGTAGTTGAAACAAATCAACATAGCCTTCACGATATTTATGTTCATGGTGGAGTATATCCTACTCATGCTTGCACTCAATGTTTATTAATTTTAATGCATGTTCATGACTGTTGTCGCTCTCTAGTTGGTCGCTTCCCAGTCTTTTTCTAGCCTTCACTTGTACTAAGTGGAAATACTGCTTGTGCATCCAATCCCTTAAACCCCAAAGTTATTCCATATGAGTCCACTATACCTTCCTATATGCGGTATCTACCTGCCGTTCCAAGTAAATTTGTATGTGCCAAACTCTAAACCTTCAAATGAAATTCTGTTTTGTATGCTCGAATAGCTCATGTATCAACTAGGGTTGTCCGTATCTTCCATTCTAGGCGGGTTATTCTCAAGAGGAGTGGACTCCGCTCCTCACTCACGAGAAAATGGCTGGTCACCGGGATGCCCAGTCCCATGCTTTATGCAAACTAAATGAAAATAATTGCAAACAAAACTCCCCCTGGGACTGTTGCTAGTTGGAGGCACTCGTTGTTTCGAGCAAGCCATGGATTGATGCTTGTTGGTGGAGGGGGAGTATAAACTTTACCATTCTGTTTGGGAACCGCCTATAATGTGTGTAGCATGGAAGATGTCGCCATCTCTTGGTTGTTATGTTGACAATGAAAGTATGCCGCTCAAAATATTATTTATCTCTGCTTTAAAACCGAGCTCTGGCACCTCTACAAATCCCTGCTTCCCTCTGCGAAGGGCCTATCTATTTACTTTTATGTTGAGTCATCACCCTCTTATCATAAGCACCAGTTGGAGAGCACTGCTGTCATTTGCATCCATTACTATTAATTTATATTGGGTATGACTATGACTGGATCTCTTTTACCATGAATTACAATGTCTAGTCAGTACTTGATCTTTAAAGGTGCTCTGCATTTATGTTTTACGGTCTCAGAAAGGGCTAGCGAGATACCATCTTGTTATATCATATAATGATTGTTTTGAGAAAGTGTTGTCATCTGAGATTTATTATTATTGCTCGCTAGTTGATTATGCCATTGACATGAGTAAATATGAGACCTAAATGTTAGTGTGAATGTGGTTAGTCATAATCTTTGGTGAAAACTTGAATGCTGGCTTTACATATTCACAACAACAAGAGCAAACAGAGTTTGTAAAAGTTTTTCTTTATCACTCTCAGTTTATCAACTGAATTGCTTGAGGACAAGCAAAGGTTTAAGCTTGGGGGAGTTGATACGTCTCCGTCGTATCTACTTTTCCAAACACTTTTGCCCTTGTTTTGGACTCTAACTTGCATGATTTGAATGGAACTAACCCGGACTGACGTTGTTTTCAGCAGACTTTCCATGGTGTTATTTATGTGCAGAAACAAAAGTTCTCGGAATGACCTGAAACTCCACGGAACAAATTTTTGGAAAATATAAAAAATACTGGAAGAAGAATCCACATCAGGGGGCCCACACCCTGTTCACGAGGGTGGGGGGCGCGCCTGCCCCCCTGGGCGCGCCCCCTGCCTCGTGGGCCCCCTGACGCTCCACCGACCTCAAGTCCAACTCCATATATTCGTGTTCGGGGAGAAAAAAATCAGAGAGAAGGATTCATCGTGTTTTACAATATGAAGCCGCCGCCAAGCCCTAAAACCTCTCGGGAGGGCTGATCTGGAGTCCGTTTGGGGCTCCGGAGAGGGGGATTCGTCGCTGTCGTCATGATCAACCATCCTCCATCACCAATTTCATGATGCTCACCGCCGTGCGTGAGTAATTCCATCGTAGGCTTGCTGGACGGTGATGGGTTGGATGAGATTTATCATGTAATCGAGTTAGTTTTGTTACGGTTTGATCCCTAGTATCCACTATGTTCTGAGATTGATGTTGCTATGACTTTGCTATGCTTAATGCTTGTCACTAGGGCCCGAGTGCCATGATTTCAGATCTGAACCTATTATGTTTTCGTGAATATATGTGAATTCTTGATCCTATCTTGCAAGTCTATAGTCACCTACTATGTGTTATGATCCGGCAACCCCGAAGTGACAATAATCGGGACCACTCCCGGTGATGACCATAGTTTGAGGAGTTCATATATTCACTATGTGGTAATGCTTTGTTCCGGTACTCTATTAAAAGGAGGCCTTAATATCCCTTAGTTTCCATTAGGACCCCGCTGCCACGGGAGGGTAGGACAAAAGATGTCATGCAAGTTCTTTTCCATAAGCACGTATGACTATATTCGGAATACATGCCTACATTACATTGATGAATTGGAGCTAGTTCTGTGTCACCCTATGTTATGACTGTTACATGATGAACCGCATCCAGCATAATTCTCCATCACCGATCCAATGCCTACGAGCTTTTCACATATTGTTCCTCGCTTATTTACTTTTCCGTTTCTACTGTTACAATCACTACAAAACCCAGAAATATTACTTTTGCTACTGTTACCGTTACTTCCATATTACTTTGCTACTAAATACTTTGCTGCAGATACTAAGTTATCCAGGCGTTGTTGAATTGACAACTCAACTGCTAATACTTGAGAATATTCTTTGGCTCCCTTTGTGTTGAATCAATAAATTTGGGTTGAATACACTACCCTCGAAAACTGTTGCGATCCCCCATACTTGTGGGTTTTTTTGACAGAAAGATTGTAAGGGAACCCCCTACAGTATAATTGGTGCAACAAACCCAAATTGCAAGTACCTTGCCTTGAACCTGGGTGGGTGGGAAGGCATCAGCTTGTGGGTTATCATGTACTGCGCTCCATCACCACCTTTCCACCATCAATCCACAAAAGCAGGAGTAGGGTTTTACGCCTTACGGCGGCCCGAACCTGGGTAAAAATGCATGCGTAATCTCTGCCATGCTGCCACACGCTCGTCTGCTCTTTGTGCAACGCGACGCCCCCTTGCCGAACCAGCAAGGGGCCTCCTGGTCCCATAGGTGGCCGTGGTTTCCCGCGACACTTCGTGTACAAACTGGACAATCTGTTTCGATGTATCAGGGTTTTGGACGAAAACTCATCTATTACAAAATGGATTTCATTTTAAACATATTTTAACTCCAGACATTTTGTGCATTCAATATGCACTATTCAAAGGTACATCATCAATTTTCAACCCTTTTCTGACCTCATTTGCTATTTTTCATGCATTTAATGATTTATTTTAAGCTAAATGACCTTGAAATTGAAAATCACTGCAAATGAACTCTAAAAAGGTTGAAACTTGGCATGGTATCATAATTACACCCACATAGCATGTGCTAAAAAGTTTAGAGGGTTACGGGAAACACTGGATGCGCTTCGTGTACAAACTGGACAATCTCTTTCGAAGCAAGAGGGTTTCGGACGAAAACTCATCTATTACAAAAGGGAATTCATCAGTCTTCACTTTTTCTTCACTAGAGAGAAAGTCTTCACTTTCTACTTGCGTGTGTCCCTTGCTTATTATTACGCCGTAACCATGGATAATCTTCATCGTGTAATAGGATGCTTGGGTCAGCCTCCACTTTGAAGGAAGGAATTTCATGAAACTTTTCATAATCTTCAGACATGTCTGTCTTTCCCTCCACTCCCACGATGTTACTTTCCCTGAAAGAACTATGTGGCGCTTTGGCTCATCATATGATGTATTCGCTTCCTTATCTTTTCTTTTTGTCGGTTTGGTAGACATGTCCTTCACATAGAAAACCTGCGCCACATCATTGGTAGGACAAATGGTTCGTCTATGTACCCAAGATTGTTGAGATCTGCTATTGTCATTCCGTACTGTGGGTCTACCTGTACCCCGCCTCCTGACAGATTGACCCATTTGCACTGAAACAAAGGGACCTTAAATTCATGTCCATAGTCAAGTTCCCATATCTCCTCTATGTAAGCGCAATATGTGTCATTTCCCCTATTGGTTGGTGCATCAAAGCGGACACCATTGTTTTGGTTGGTGCTATTTTTATCTTGGGCGATCGTGTAAAATGTATTCCCATTTATCTCGTACCCTTGGTAAGTCAATACAGTCGAAGATGGTGTCTTGGCCAACAAGTACATCTCATCTCCAACAATGTTGTTACCCATGAGGTGTGTTTGCAACCAACCGCCGAAAGTACTGATGTGTTCACATGTAATCCTGTCGTCAGACTGCTCCAGGTGTTTGGAGTGTAGAATATTCTTGATATATGGGGTCACCAAGGTAGAATTCTGTAGAACTGTGTAGTGTGCTTGAGCCCAAGAATGCCCGTCCCTACATATTATTGAATCCGCTCCTAGCGTGCCTTTTCCAGTCAGTCTCCCCTCATAACGCGATTGAGGGAGACCAATCGTCTTAAAGTCAGGAATAAAGTCAACACAAAACCCAATGACCTCCTCTGTTTGATGGCCTGTGGAGATGCTTCCTTCTGGCCTAACACGGTTATGAACATATTTATTTAAGACTCCCATGAACCTCTCAAAGGGGGACATATTGTGTAGAAATACAGGACCCAGAATGGCAATCTCGTCGACTAGGTGAACTAGGATGTGCGTCGTAATATTGAAGAAGGATGGTGGGAACACCAACTCGAAACTGACAACACATTGGACCAAATCATTCTGTAACCTTGATAGGATTTCTAGATCGATTACCTTATGAGAAATTGCATTGAGGAATGCACATAGCTTCACAATGGCTAATCGAAAATTTTCTGGCAGAAGCCCCCTCAATGCAACCGGACGCGGTTGCGTCATAATCACATGGCAGTCATGAGATTTAGGTTCTGGAATTTTTTCTCTGGCATATTTATTATTCCCTTTATATTCGACGAGAAGCCAGACGGGACCATGATACTGAGCAGGCATTCAAAGAAGATTTCCTTCTCTGCTTTCGTAAGAGCGTAGCTGGCAGGACCTTCATACTGCTTTGGATCCATGCCGTCTTTTTCGTTCACATGTTGTTGGTCCTCCCATGACTCCAATGTATCTTTTGTCTTCTCGTACATGCCCAACAAGCCTAGAAGGATCACACAAACATTCTTCGTCACGTGCATCACGTCGATTGAAGAGCGGACCACTAGGTCTTTCCAATAGGGTAGGTCCGAAAATATAGATTTATTCTTCCACATGGGTGTGCGTCCCTCAGCGTCATTTGGAACAGATTGTCCGCCAGGACCCTTTCCAAAGATTACTTGTAAATCCTTGACCATATCAAGTATATCAGCACCAGTACGGAGGACATGCTTCTTCTAGTGATCTGCCTCACCTTTGAAATGCTTGCCTTTTTCTCTTAAGGCATGTTTGGTCGAAAGAAATCGACGATGTCCCAGGTACACATTGTTCTTGCATTTGTCCAAATATATACTTTCAGTCTCATCTAAGCAGTGTGCGCATGTGTTGTATCCCTTGTTTGTGAAGGAAATATGCCCTAGAGGCAATAATAAAGTTGTTATTTTATATTTCCTTATTCATGATAAAGGTTTATTATTCATGCCAGAATTGTATTGATTGGAAACTTAAATACATGTGTGAATACATAAACAAATACCGTGTCCCTAGTGATCCTCTACTAGACTAGCTCGGTGATCAAAGATGGTTAAGGTTTCCTAACCATAGACATGTGTTGTCATTTGATAACGAGATCACATCGTTAGAAGAATCATGTGATTGACAAGACCCATGTGTTAGCTTACATATTGAGATTATGAGATTATGCAACTCCCAGATACCGAAGGAATACCTTGTGTGCTATCAAATGTCACAACGTAACTAGGTGATCATAAAGATGCTCTACAGGTATCTCTGAAGGTGTTTGTTGAGTTGGCATAGATTGAGATTAGGATTTGTCACTTCGAGTATCGGAGAGGTATCTCTGGGCCCTCTCGGTAATACACATCATAAGAGGCCTTGCAAGCAAAGTGACTAAGGTGTTAGTTGCAAGATGATGTATTATGGAATGAGTAAAGAGAGTTGCCTGTAACGAGATTGAACTAGGTATGAAGATACCGACGATCAAACCTCACGCAAGTAACATACCGAAAGACAAAGGGAATTACGTATGTTGTCATAAGGTTCGACCGATAAAGATCTTCATAGAATATGTAGGAGCCAATATGGGCATCCAGGTTCCGCTATTGGTTATAGACCAGAGAGGTGTCTTGGTCATGCCTACATAGTTCTTGAACCTGTAGGGTCCACACGCTTAATGTTCGTTGACGATATAGTGTTATATGATTTGGTGACCGAATGTTTTTTGGAGTCCTAGATAAGATCACGGACATGACGAGGAGTCTCGAAATGGTCGAGAGGTAAAGATTGATATATAGGACGATGGTATTCGGACACCGGAAGAGTTTCGGGATGCACCGGTTAGTCACCGGAAGGGGTTACGCACACCCCCGACAGGTATATGGGCCTATTGGGCCAAGGGGGGACAGACCAGCCCAAAGGGGGCTGGTCCGCCCCTCTCCCTAGCCAGCCAGCCCTAGGGAAGGAAAGGGGGAGGGCTAGCCCCTCCTGCCTTTCCCTTCTCATGGGAGAAAGGAAAGGGGGGGCGCCTCCCTCCCCTGCCTTTCCCCCACACCTATATGTTGGGAAACGTTGCAGGGAAAACAAAAAAATTTCTACGCACACGCAAGATCTAGCCACAGAGATGCATATCAAGCGGAGAGTGTGTCTACGTACCCTCGTAGACCGTAAGCGGAAGCGTTTGACAACGCGGTTGATGTAGTCGAACTTTCTTCGCGATCCAACCAATCGAGTACCGAACGTACGACACCTCCGCGTTCAGCACATGTTCATCTCGCTGACGTCCTCCGCCTTCTTGATCCAGCAAAATGACGAGGTAATGGATGAGTTCCGGCAACACGACAGCGTGGTGACGGGGATGATGAAGCTATCTCCGCAGGGCTTCGCCTATGCACTATGAAAATATGACCGGGGGAGTAAGCGGTGGAGGGGGCGCCGCACACGGCTAGGCAATTGTCTGTCGTGTGCTAGGCGCCCCCCTCCCACATATATATAGGTGAGAGGGAGAGGGAGAGGCCAAGGGGCGCCCCCCTTCCTTCCTCAAAATGGCGCCCCTTCTTTATTTGGAGTGCAGGAGGAAGGAAGGAGGAGGTGGCGCCCCCCTTTCTTTTCTCTCCCGAGGAGGGAAAGGCAGGAGGGGCCACCCGTCCCCTTTCCTTACCCTAGGGCTAGCCACCCAAGGGAAGGGGTGCACCAGCCCTCTTGTGGGCTGGTCTGTCCCCCCCTTTGGCCCATAAGGCCCATACACTTGTCGGGGGGCCCGGAACCCCTTCCGGTGACCCGATGAGTACCCGGTGCACTCCGAAACTATTCCGGTGTACGAATACCATCGTCCTATATACCAATCTTTACCTCTTGACCATTTCGAGACTCCTCATCATATCTGTGACCTCATCCAGGACTCCGAACAACATTCGGTCACCAAATCATATAACTCATATAACACTATATCGTCAACGAACGTTAAGCATGTGGACCCTACGGGTTCGAGAACTATGCAGACATGACCAAGACACCTCTCTGGTCAATAAGCAATAGCAGAACCTGGATGCCCATATTGGCTCCTACATATTCTATGAAGATCTTTATCGGTCGAACCGTTATGACAACATACGTAATTGCCTTTGTCCATCGGTATGTTACTTGCCCGAGATTCGATCATCGGTATCTTCATACCTAGTTGAATCTCGTTACCGGCAAGTATCTTTACTCATTTCGTAATACATCATCTTGCAACTAACTCCTTAGTCACTATGCTTGCAAGGCTTCTTATGATGTGTATTACCGAGAGGGCCCAGAGATACCTCTCCGATACTCGGAGTGACAAATCCTAATCTTGATCTATGCCAACTCAACAAACACCTTCAGAGATACCTGTAGAGCATCTTTATGATCACCCAGTTACGTTGTGATGTTTGATAGCACACAAGGTAATCCTCCGGTATCCGGGAGTTGCATAATCTCATAGTCGAAGGAATATGTATTTGACATTAAGAAAGAAATAGAAATAAACTGAACGATCAATATGCTAAGCTAACAGATGGGTCGTCTATCACATCATTCTCCTAATGATGTGATCCCGTTATCAAATGACAACACATGCCTATGGTTAGGAAACCTTAACCATCTTTGATCAACAAGCTAGTCTAGTAGAGGCTTACTAGGGACACGGTATTTGTTTATGTATTCACACATGTATTTAACTTTCCGATCAATACAATTCTAGCATGAATAATAAACCTTTATCATGAATAAGGAAATATAAAATAACAACTTTATTATTGCCTCTAGGGCATATTTCCTTCAGTCTCCCACTTGCACTAGATTCAGTAATCTAGTTCACATCGCCATGTGGTTAACACCCATATTTCACATTGCCATGTGACCAACACCCAAATAGTTTACTAGAGTCAATAATCTAGTTCACATCGCCATGTGATTAACACCCAAAGAGTACTAAGGTGTGATCATGTTTTGCTTGTGAGAGAAGTTTAGTCAGCGGGTCTGACATATTCAGATCCGTATGTATTTTGCAAATTTTCATGTCTACAATGCTCTGCATTGAGCTACTCTAGCTAATTGCTCCACTTTCAATATGTATCCAGATTGAGACTCGAGTCATTTGAATTGGTGTCAAAGCTTGCATCAACGTAACTCTTTATGATGAACTCTTTACCACCTCCATAACCGAGAAATATTTCCTTAGTCCTCTTAGGTAACTAAGGATAATTTTTACCACTATCTAGTGATCTACTCCTGGATCACTATTGTACCCCTTTCCAAACTCAGGGCAAGGCACACAATATGTCTGGTACTCAGCATGGCATACTTTGTAGAACCTATGGCTGAGGCATAGGGAATGACTTTCATTCTCTCTCTATCTTCTGTCGTGGTCGTGCTGTGTGTCTTACTCAACTTCACACCTTGCAACACAGGCAAGAACTCTTTCTTTGACTGATGAACTTCTTCAAAACTTTGCCAAGGTATGTACTTTGTGAAAGTCCTATTAAGCGTCTCGAACTATCCCTATAGATCTTGATGCCTAATATGTAAGCAACTTTACCGAGATATTTCATTGGAAAATTCTTATTCAAGTATCCTTTTATGCTATCCAGGAATTCTATATCATTTCCAATCAACAATATGTCATCCATATATATATATATATCAGAACCGCCATAGAGCTCCCACTCACTTTCTTGTAAATACAAGCTTCACCATAAGACGGTATAAAACCATATGCTTTGATCACCTCATCAAAGCGTATATTCCAACTCCGAGATGCTTGCACCAGTCCATAGATGGATCGCTGGAGCTTGCACACTTTGTTAGAACCTTTAGGATCGACAAAACCTTCTGGTTGCATCATATACAATTCTTCTTTAAGAAATCCATTAAGGAATGCAGTTTTGATATCCATTTGCCAGATTTCATAATTATAAAATGCGGCAATTGCTAACATGATTTGGACTGACTTAAGCATCGCTATGGGTGAGAAGGTCTCATTGTAGTCAACTCCTTAACTTGTCGAAAACCTTTTGTGACAAGTCGAGCTTTGTAGATGGTGACATTGCCATCAGCGTGTGTCTTCTTCTCGAAAATCCATTTATTCTCAATGGCTTGCTGATCATTGGGCAAGTCCACCAAAGTCCACACTTTGTTCTCATAAATGGATCCTATCTCGGATTTCATGGCCTTAAGCCACCTGTCTCAATCTGGGCTCATCATAGCTTCTTCATAGTTTGTAGGTTCGCCTTGGTCTAATAACATGACTTCCAAAACAGGATTACTGTACCACTCTAGTGCGTATCGTGCTCTGGTTGACCTATGAGGTTCAGTGGCAACTTGATCTAAAGTTTCATGATCATTATCATTTGCTTCCTCTCTAGTTGGTGTAGGCTTCACGGGAACAGATTTCTCTGATGTGCTACTTTCCAATTCGAGAGAAGGTACTATTACCTCTTCAAGTTCTACTTTCCTCCCACTCACTTCTTTCGAGAGAAACTCCTTCTCTAGAAAGGTTCCATTCTTGGCAACAAAGATCTTGGCTTCAGATTTCTGGTAGAAGGTGTACCCAATTGTTTCTTTAGGTTATCCTATGAAGATGCACTTCTCCGATTTGGGTTCGCTCTTATCAGGCTGAAGCCTTTTGACATAAGTGTCGCAAACCTGATCTTTAAGAAACGATAGCTTAGGTTTCTTGCCAAACCATAGTTCATATGGTGTCGTCTCAACGGATTTAGATGGTGCCCTATTTAACGTGAATGCGGCTGTCTCTAATGCATAACCCCAAAACAATAGTGGTAAATCAGAAAGAGATATCATGGAACGCACCATATCTAATAAAGTACGATTATGACGTTCGGACACACCATTACGCTGTGGTATTCCAGGTGGTGTGAGTTGTGAAACAATTCCACATTGTTTTAAATGAAGGCCAAACTCGTAACTCAAATATTCGCCTCTGCGATCACATCGTAGAAACTTCATTTTCTTGTTACGATGATTCTCCACTTCACTCTGAAATTCTTTGAACTTTTCAAATGTCTCAGACTTTTGTTTCATCCAGTACATATACCCATATCTACTCAAATCATGTATGAAGGTCAGAAAATAACGATACCCGCCGCGTGCTTCAACACTCATTGGACCGCATACATCGGTATGTATTATTTCCAATAAGTCATTATCTCGCTCCATTGTTCTGGAGAACAGAGTTTTAGTCATCTTGCCCATGAGGCATGGTTCGCAAGTATCAAATGATTCATAATCAAGTGATTCCAAAAATCCATATGCATGGAGTCTCTTCATGCGCTTTACACCAATATGACCTAAATGGCAGTGCCATGATGACCCACAAGTATAGGGGATTAATTGTAGCTCTTTTCGATAAGTAAGAGTGTCGAACCCAACAAGGAGCAGAAGGAAATGACAAGTAGTTTTTAGTAAGGTAATGTCTACAAGTGCTGAAATTGTTAGTAGCAGAGTAGTTTGCTAGCAAGATAATTTGTAACGAGAAAGTAACAATAGTAGTAACAAAAGTGCAGCAAGGTAGCCCAATCCTTTTGAGGCAAAGGACAGGCCAAAACGGTCTCTTATGATAAGCAAAGCGTTCTTGAGGGTACATGGGATTTTCATCTAGTCACTTTCATCAAGTTGGTTCGATTTGTGTTCGCTACTTTGATAATTTGATATGTGGGTGGACCGGTGCTTAGGTGCTGTTCTTACTTGAACAAACCTCCTACTTATGATTAACCCGCCCGCAAGCATCCGCAACTACGAGAAAAATATTAAGAATAAATTCTAACCATAGCATTAAACTTTTGTATCCAATCGGTCCCTTACGGAATAGCGCATAAACTGGGGTTTAAGCTTATGTCACTCTCGCAACCCATCATCTAATTGCTACTCCACAATGCATTCCCTTAGGCCCAAATATGGTGAAGTGTCATGTAGTCGACGTTCACATGACACCACTAAGGGAATCACAACATACACACTATCAAAATATCGAACACCCATCAAGTTCACATGATTACTTGCAACATCATTTCTCCCGTGACCTCAAGAACAAAAGTAACTACTCACAAATGATAAACATGTTCATGATCAGAGGAGTATTAAATAGCATAATGGGTCTGAACATATAATCTTTCACCAAATAAACCATATAGTAATCAACTACAAGATGTAATCAACACTACTAGTGACCCACAAGCACCAATCTATAGTTCCGGTAACAAGATTGAACACAAGAGATGAACTAGGGTTTGAGATGAGATGGTGCTGTTGAAGATCTTGATGGAGATTGGCCTCCCCAAGATGGGAGAGTTTTTGGTGATGACGATGAAGATGATTTCCCCCTCCGGGAGGGAAGTTCCCCCGACAGAATCGCTCCAGCAGAAGGCAAAAGTGCTCCTGCCAAAGTTCCGCCTCGAGGCGGCGGCGCTTCGTCCCGAAAGTCCTCTCCTTATTTTTTATAGGTCAAAATGACATATATACCAGAAGATGGGCACCAGAGGTGGGCCTGGGTGAGCACAACCCACCAGGGCACGCCTGGGCTCCCTGGCGCGCCCAGGTGGGTTGTGCCCAACTGGTGGGCCACCTCTGGTAGTTATTTTCTCCAATAATTCTTTAAATATTCCATAAAAAATCCTCGTGAAGTTTCAGCTCGTTTGCAGTTGTGCAGAATAGGTGGCCTGACGTAGCTTTTCTAGGTGCAGATTTCCAGCTACCGGAATTCTCCCTCTTGGTGTGTACCCTGCAAATTATGAGAGAAAAGGCATTATAATTACTCGAAAAAGAATTATTATGGATAAAAACATCATAAATAACAGTAAGAAAACATGATGCAAAATGGACGTATCAACTCCCCCAAGCTTAGACCTCGCTTGTCCTCAAGCGAAAACCGAAATCGAAAAACATGTCTACATGCTTTGAGAGAGAGGTGTCGATAAAAATGAAATACGGACATAGAAGCATCACGTTGATTATTATAACAACAACAAAATAAAACATAGGACTTTTATCATAGAACTTTTATCATATACTTCTCATGGATAAGTAATAGTTCATCCCACAATCGAAGTATAAAGCAAAAACTCTATTAGAAACCAACAAACTATGTTCTCAGTCAACTTTGCAACTACAATTCATCATGTTTTCAGGAAGGGTCACATATCGGAGCCTTTAGGCAAGTCCACATACTCAACCATCATATAGTCTTCTATGATTTCTAACACTCACCTCGTACCCATGAGCAAAACATTTCAACCAGACACATAGAAAGATAGGGGCTTAAGGTTTCGCCTCCCAACTTATTCACCTCAAGGGTGATGTCAACAATAATAACTCATGCTATCTATATTCAACTGGACATATGTGCCTAGATCTTTCCTCACCACATGATCTTGCCAAAGGAGAAAAATAAAAAGGGATAGAAGGAAAACTTTGACTCTTTGCATAAAAGTAAATGCATAAAAGTAAAAGATAGGCCCTTCGCAGAGGGAAGCAGAGGTTGCCATGCGCTTATTTGTTTGTATGCTCAATCCCTTAGTGCAAAAGAACGTCACGTTGTATTGCCCCTTGAGATGACAACCTTTATTATGCAGTCCGTCACTTTTATTCTTTGTCATCCAAGTTCGTACAACGCTCAATTTTATCTTAAACTAAATGATCTCACACTTTTAGAAGCAATTTTTATTGCCTTTTTGCACCGATGACAACTTACCTGAGGGATCTTGCTCAATCCCTAGGTAGGTATGGTGGACACTTGAAAATAAGATTTGGGTTTAAGGGTTTTGGATGCACAAGTAGTATCTCTACTTAGTGCGGAATGTTTTGCTAGCAAAGATAGGGGGCAAGCACCACATGTAGAAGGATCTATGACAACATGACTTCTATGTGAATATAAACAAACATAAACCATTAAGTTGTCTTCCTTGTCCAACGTCAACAATTTTGGCATAAAATATTTTGATGAGGGCTCACAATCACAAAAGATTTCTAGGATAGTATATTTATATGTGAATCTTCCCTTCCCTTATTAATTATTTCATGAGTTGCATCATTGACTAATGCTATGTTTGTCAATCTCTAATAAAATTTTCTGCTTATACTTTTCCTTATGTGGTGCCATCACCTACCATAGGATTAGTATATGATCTTATTGATTCATTTACTTTCTTTTATTTATTTCCTTTCGCTTTTTCTTTCTTATTTCTTTTCTTTTATTTGCAACATGAAAGTAAAGAAAGCAAAAACTCAAACTAAAATTTATTATATAACTTGCACATGATTAAATGGATAGATCACTAAGCAAACTCTCAAGGAAGAAAGGATCGAACTAACTTTTATTCATCTAAAGCAAAAGATCGAACTAAAATAAGTAAAAGCAAAAAGATAGTGGGATGATACGATACCGGGGCGCCTCCCCCAAGCTTGGCGGAAGCCGAGGGGAGTGCCCATACCCGATACTCAATTCTCCTTTGGTGGTGAAGAAGATGGTGGTGATGATGACAATTGTGCCTTCAACTTTTTCATATTGCAGTTGAGGAGAGCAATTTCCTCCTTTAAATCATCGACTTCCAACTCCAGCTTCAAGATCTTGTCACATAAATCCCCTTTGCTTTTCTCCCGAAAACGAGAAGGAATAGATTGATTTTTAGAACAGTTAGCTCTCTTAGGGATACTTGACTTCTTAAACTCCACGTGCATATCCCCAGGTTCAGGTAGAGGAACATCCTCCTCCTCTGAGCTTGAATCATCAATCCTCATCAAGTGAGCATCCTCCTCGTCATCTGTAGTTCAACCATAAGGGGAGAGGTCCCCATAGGTCTTTGGGTCAGCAATGAGATGTGAGACATAGCTCTCTCCGTCAGAGTATTGGGACGACATATTTTCAGAACTGCCCAGAAAACAACAAGAGAAGAGAACAGAGGATTTCTCCGCCATACGGTGATCAACAGGTTCGGGAAGTATATATAGAATTTTTTATCTTGGGGGACAAGCATACGGAAGAAAAATGGAGTACTGTAGGTGTCCCAGGTGGGCACAACCCACCTTGGCGCGCCAGGCTGGTGTCTTGTGCCCACCAGGGGACGCTTCCTGGAAGTTTCTTTATTTTCAAAATTCTTAAATATTCCATAACTGATAAAAAATATTTTGCGGTTTTTTCGGAGTCCGTTTACTTACCGTATCACGTACCTCCTTATTTTCACGATTCTGGAGTGTTCCGAAAGGACTCTTTTATGTGTTCTTCCGGTGTCAAAGTTTGGATAATATTACTTTCAACATTAATGGGCGTACCTGAGATATAATGTTTTATTCGTTGCCTATTGACAACCTTCAGGTTAGTACCTTCGGAATTATTTATTTTGATGGCTCCAGACCGATAAACCTCCTCGATGACATATGGGCCTTCCCATTTTGAGAGGTGTTTTCCTGCAAAGAATCTGAAACGAGAGTTGTACAAAAGAACATATTCTCCGACTTTAAACTCACGCTTTTGGATTCTTTTGTCATGCCATCTTTTAACTTTTTCTTTGAATAATTTGCATTTTCATAAGCTTGGGTTCTCCATTCATCTAATGAGCTAATATCAAATAACCTCTTTTCACCAGCAAGTTTGAAGTCATAATTGAGTTATTTGATTGCCCAAAATGCTTTATGTTCTAACTCAAGAGGCAAATGACAAGCTTTTCATAAACCATTTTATAAGGAGACGTACCCATAGGATTTTTATATGCTGTTATATAAGCCCAAAGTGCATGATCTAATTTCTTAGACCAATTCTTCCTGGACCTATTAATAGTCTTTTGCAAAATTAATTTTATTTATCTATTGTTAAATTCAACTTGACCACTAGACTGAGGATGATAGGGTGATCCAATTCTATGGTTAACATCATACTTGGCAAGCATTTTACAAAAAGCACCATGAATAAAGTGTGAACCACCATCAGTCATTAAATATCTAGGGACTCCAAACCTTGGGAAAATAACTTCCTTAAGCATTTTAATTGAGGTGTTGTGATCAGCACTACTAGTTGGAATAGCTTCTACCCATTGAGTAACATAATCAAGAACAACCAAAATATGTGTATACCCATTAGAGGAAGGAAAAGGTCCCATGTAATCAAATCCCCAAACATCAAATGGTTCTACAATAAGTGAATAACTCATAGGCATTTCTTGACACTTACCGATATTACCTATTCTTCGACATTCATCACAAGAAGAGACAAACTTACGAGCATCCTTGAAGAGATTAGGCCAATAAAATCCAGACTACAATACCTTATGAGCAGTTCTATCTCCAGCATGATGCCCTCCATAAGCTTCAGAGAGACATTTCCGTAGGATTTGTCCCTGTTCATTCTCAGGTACACAATGTCTAATAATACCATCTACTCCTTCTTTATAAAGATGCGGGTCATCCCAAAAGTAGTGTCTTAAATCATAGAAGAATTTTTTCTTTTGTTGGTAAGTAAAGCTAGGTGGTAATATTTTGCAACAATGTAATTAGCATAGTCAACACACCAAGGAGTACTATGAGCAACATTTATTGCAGCTAACTGCTCATCAGGAAAACTATCAGCAATGGGTAGTGGGTCATCAAGTACATTTTCAAGCCTAGACAAATTATCAGCTACCGGGTTCTCAGCTCCTTTTCTATCAATGATATGTAAATCAAATTCTTGTAACAAGAGAACCCAACGAATAAGTCTAGGTTTAGCATCTTTCTTTTCCATAAGATATTTAATAGCAGCATGGTCTGTGTGAACAGTTACTTTGGAATCAACAATATAAGGTTTAAATTTATCACAAGCAAACACCACTTCTAAAAATTATTTCTCAGTAGTAGCATAATTTCATTGAGCACTGTCTAGAGTTTTACTAGCATAATGAATAACATTCAGTTTCTTATCAACTCTTTGTCCTACAACAACACCAACAACATAATCATTAGCATCACACATAATTTCAAAAGGCTAGTTCCAATCAGGTGGTTGAACGATAGGTGCAAATATTAAGGCTTTCTTGAATGTTTCAAAGGCTTCTAAACAATCACCATAAAAAACAAAGGGAATATTCTTTTGCAAGAGACTAGTGAGAGGCCTAGAAATTTTAGAGAAGTCTTTGATAAATCTCCTATAGGAACCAGCATGACCTAGGAAACTACGAATACCTTTTATATCTTTAGGACATGGCATTTTCTCAATTGCGTCAACCTTTGCTTGGTCCAGTTCAATACCTCTTTCAGAAATTTTATGACCCAAGACAATGCATTCATTAACCATAAAGTGGCACTTCTCCCAATTCAAGACAAGATTTGTTTGTTCACATCTCTGCAAAACTCGCTCAAGATTGCTTAAACAATCATCAAAAGACTTCCCATAAACAGAAAAGTCATCCATGAAAACCTCAACAATATTTTCACAAAAATCAGAGAATTTAGCAGTCATACATCTTTGAAAGGTAGCAGGTGCATTGCATAAACCAAAAGGCATAGGTCTATAAGCACAGGTTCCAAAGGGACAAGTAAAAGTGGTCTTTTCTTGATCAGGTTGAGAAACAGGTATTTGTGAAAAGCAAGTATATCCATCAAGGAAGCAAAAGTGTGTGTGCTTAGATAAACTTACAAGCATTTGATCAATAAAAGGTAAAGGGTAACGAATTTTCTAGTTGCTTTGTTTAATTTTCTAAAATCAATTACCATTCTATAGCTTGTAACAATTCTTTATGGAATAAGTTCATTCTTATCATTAGGAACAACAGTAATACCTCCTTTCTTAGGAACACAATGAACAGGACTTACCCATCTACTATCAGCTATAGGATAGATTATACCTGCTTCCAGGAGTTTTAATATTTTCGTTCTTACCACTTCTTTCAACTTTGGATTTAACCGGCGTTGGTGATCAACAACGGGTTTAGCATCAGGTTCCATATTAATTTTGTGCTGACATAGAGTGGGAATAATGCCCTTTAAATCATCAAGAGTATATCCAATAGCAGCTCGGTGCTTCCTTTGAACTTTCAATAATGTTTCTTCTTCATGTTCTGAAAGGTTAGCACTAATAATTGCAGGATATATCTTCTTTTCATCAAGATAAGCATATTTCAAAGTGTCTGGCAATAGTTTTAATTCAAAAATAGGATCACCTTTAGGTGGAGGTGGACCTCCCAGAGTTTCAATAGGCAAGTTGTGTTTAAGTAGAGGACATTGTTCAAAGAAATTTTTATCTATTTCATTTCTTTCATGCATATGCAAATCATTTTCATGATCTAGCAAATATTGTTCTAAAGGATCAATAGGTGGTACAACAATAGAAACAAGACCAATTAATTCATACTTACTAGGAAATTCTCTTTCATGAAGCTTTCTACTAAACTTGGAAAAATTACACTCATGAGACTCATCCCCAAAACTAACACCGACGGTTCGTTTCTCACAATCTATCTTAGCATTGACGGTGTTCAAGAAAGGTCTACCAAAGATAATGGGACAAAGTCATCTTGCGGGGAACGAAGAACAAGAAAATCAGTAGGGTATTTTATTTTCCCACACAAGACTTCAACATCTCTAACAATCCCAAATGGTGATATGGTGTCTCGATTAGCAAGTTTAATAGTAACATCTATGTCTTCTAACTCTGCAGGTGCTATGTCTTTCATAATTTCTTGATAAAGGGTGTAAGGAATAGCACTCACACTAGCACCCATGTCAAATAAACCATGATAACTGTGATCTCCTATTTTAACTGAGATGACAGGCATGCCAACAACAGGTCTATGTTTGTCCTTTTTATCAGGTTTGGCAATTCTAGCAGCTTCTTCACAGAAGTAGATAACATGACCATCAATATCTTCTTCTAAGAGATCTTTAACCATAGCTATGCTAGGTTCTACTTTAATTTGTTCATCAGGTTTAGGTGTTCTAATATAGCTTTGGTTAACCACAATTGAAACTTTAGCATGTTCCTTTATCCTAACAGGGAAAGGTGGCTTCTCAATATAAGCAGAAGGAACAACTGGATCAACATTATAAAGTATAGTTTCTTCTTTAATTGGTACTGGTTCTTTGATTTCATCTTTAATAGTTGGGTGATATTTAAACCACTTCTCTTTAGGGAGTTCAACATGAGTAGCAAATGATTCACAAAAGGAGGCTACTATCTCAGAGTCAAGTCCATATTTAGTGCTAAACTTTTGAAAATCATCGGTATCCATAAAAGATTTAACACAATCATACATAAGTTTAATACGTGACTCTTTACCTTCGTCGAGTTCCCAATCTTCAGAGTTGCGTTTAATTCTTTCCAAAATATCCCACCAGAATTCAATAGTCTTCTTCATAAAAGAACCAGCACAAGAAGTATCAAGCATGGTTTGATTATTACGAGAAAGCCGAGCATAAGAATTCTGGATAATAATTTCTCTTGAGAGCTCATGATTGGGGCGTGAATATAACATTGACTTAAGCCTCCCCCAAGATAGAGCGGTACTTTCTCCTTCATGAGGCCAAAAATTATATATATAATTCCGATCACGATGAACTAGATGCATAGGATAATTTTTTTGGTGGAACTCCAATTTCAAACGATTCCAATTCCATGATCCAATATCATCGCATAGCCTATACCATGCTAATGATTTTCCCTTCAAAGATAAAGGGAAAACCTATTTCATCACTTCATCTCCGGGTAAATGTGCAAGCTTAAACAATCCAAATATTTGCTCCACATATATCAAGTGCATATCAGGATGTTCGGTTCCATCTCCTGCATAAGGATTAGCTAGCAGTTGTTCTATCATACCCGAAGGAATTTCATATTAAATATTTTCAGTAGGTGCAGTAGGTTGAGGGGTAGCTAATTGTGGTTCCGGACGAGGTGAAGATACCCAGAGCAAACACCTCAAAGGATTATTTTCCATAGTAACAAGTGACAATAAGTTTCAGCACACTATATAAATGTTTCCTTACCAAATTCCACTTACCAAAGGCGCTTCACTCCTCGGCAACGGCGCCAGAAAATAGCCTTGATGACCCACAAGTATAGGGGATCAATTGTAGCTCTTATCGATAAGTAAGAGTGTCGAACCCAACGAGGAGCAGAAGGAAATGACAAGTAGTTTTCAGTAAGGTAATGTCTGCAAGTGCTAAAATTGGAAGTAGCGGAGTAGTTTGATAGCAAGATAATTTGTAACGAGCAAGTAACAATAGTAGTAACAAAAGTGCAGCAAGGTAGCACAATCCTTTGGAGGCAAAGGACAGGCCAAAACGGTCTCTTATGATAAGCAAAGCGTTCCTGAGGGTACACGGGATTTTCATCTAGTCACTTTCATCATGTTGGTTCGATTTGTGTTCGCTACTTTGATAATTTGATATGTGGGTGGACTGGTGCTTAGGTCTGTTCTTACTTGAACAAACCTCCTACTTATGATTAACCCGCCTGCAAGCATCCGTAACTACGAGAAAAGTATTAAGAATAAATTCTAACCATAGCATTAAACTTTTGGATCCAATCTTTCCCTTACGGAATAGCGCATAAACTGGGTTTAAGCTTCTGTCACTCTCGCAACCCATCATCTAATTGCTACTCCACAATGTATTCCCTTAGGCCCAAATATGGTGAAGTGTCATGTAGTCAACGTTCACATGACACCACTAAGGGAATCACAACATCCATATTATCAAAATATCGAACACCCATCAAGTTCACATGATTACTTGCAACATGATTTCTCCCGTGACCTCAAGAACGAAAGTAACTACTCACAAATGATAAACATGTTGATGATCAGAGGAGTATTAAATAGCATAATGGATCTGAACATATAATCTTTCACCAAACAAACCATATAGTAATCAACTACAAGATGTAATCAACACTACTAGTCACCCACAAGCACCAATCTATAGTTCCGGTAACAAGATTGAACACAAGAGATGAACTAGGGTTTGAGATGAGATGGTGCTGTTGAAGATGTTGATGGAGATTGCACTCCCCAAGATGGGAGAGTTGTTGGTGATGATGATGACGATGATTCCCCCCCCCGGGAGGGAAGTTCCCCCAGCGGAATCGCTCTGTCTGAGGGCAAAAGTGCTCCTGCCCATGTTCCGCCTCGAGGTGGCGATGCTTCGTCCCGAAAGTCCTCTCCTTATATTTTTCTAGGTCAAAATGACTCATATACTAGAAGATGGGCACCGGAGGTTGGCCTGGGTGAGCACAACCCACCAGGGCACGCCTGGGCTCCCTGGCGCTCAGGTGGTTTGTGCCCACCTGGTGGGCCCCCTCTGGTAGTTATTTGCTCCAATAATTCTTACATATTCCATAAAAAATCCTCGTGAAGTTTCAGCTTGTTTGGAGTTGTGCAGAATAGGTGGGCTGACGTAGCTTTTCCAGGTCGAGATTTCCAGCTGCCGGAATTCTCCCTCTTGGTGTGTACCTTGCAAATTATGAGAGAAAAGGCATTAGAATTACTACAAAGCATTATTATGGATAAAAACATCATAAATAATAGTAAGAAAACATGATGCAAAATGGACGTATCATGCGACAAGTATGTTGCACTATCATTGTCAACTTTGCATCTTTTGGCATCAATATTATGAATATGTGTATCACTATGATCGAGATTCAATAAACCATTCACATTGGGTGTATGACCATAGAAGGTTTTATTCATGTAAATAGAATAACAATTATGCTCTAACTTAAATGAACAACCGTATTGCAATAAACATGATCTAATCATATTCATGCTCAACGCAAACACCAAATAACATTTATTTAGGTTCAACACTAATCCCGAAGGTAGAGGGAGTGTGCGATGGTGATCATATCAACCTTGGAATCATTTACAACACATATCGTCACCTTGCTTTTAACTAGTTTCTGCAACTCCTGTTTCGAGCTACTAATCTTAGCAACTAAACCGGTTCAAAATACCCAGGGGTTACTTCGAACATTAGTAAAATACACATCAATAACATGTATATCAAACTTTGTTCACTTTGCCATCCTTCTTATCTACCAAGTATTTGGGGCAGTTCCACTTCCAGTGACCATTTTCTTTGTAGTAGAAGCACTCAGTTTCAGGCTTGGGTCCAGCTTTGTGTTTCTTCCCGGTTGTGGCAACTTGCTTGCCATTCTTCTTCAAGTTCCCTTTCTTCCCCTTGCCCTTTTTATTGAAACTAGTGGTCTTATTAACCATCAACACTTGATGCACTTTCTCGATTTCTACCTTCGCCAATTTCAGCATCACGAAGAGCTCGGGAATCGTTTCGTTATCCCTTGCTTATTATAGTTCATCACAAAGTTCTAGTAGCTTGGTGATAGTGACTAGAGAACTCTGTCAATCACTATCTTATCTAGAAGATTAACTTCCACTTGGTTCAAGCGATTGTAGTACCCAGACATTCTAAGAACATATGCTCATTGGTTGAGCTATTCTCCTCCATCTAGTAGGCAAAGTACTTGTCAGAGGTCTCATACCTCTCAACACGAGTATAAGTCTGAAATACCAATTTCAGCTCTTTGAACATATCATATGTTCCATGGCGTTCAAAACATTTTTGAAGTCCCGGTTCTGAGCCGTAAAGTATGGCGCACTAAAATATCAAGTAGTGATCATATCGAGCTTGCAAAACGTTCATAACGTCTGCATCTGCTCCTGCAACAGGTTTGTCACCTAGTGGTGTGACGGTGTCCTCGACTAGGGGTTACTCACCACGTCGTGTCCCAACCAGTGGGTCGGGCCGAGGACCCCCATGATGATTCACTAATGGGCCACTTCGGGCAGCCCATGCCAAATACAAGGAGGATTCCACAAGACTTGGCGCACAAGACAAGGACTCTCCTAAACCCCAGGCCTCTGGTGTGTTATATAAACCGAGGCCAGGCTAGTCAATAGACAATCTCAAATTCATTACTACAATCTCGTGGTAGACACATGTACTCTGTACTACACCTATATCAATACAATCAAAAGCAGGATGTAGGGTATTATCTCTTTGAGAGAGCCCGAACCTGGGTAAAACCCTGTGTCCATGTTACCATCGCTCCAAGACGCCTAGCTTTGGACCCCTACTACAAGATACGCCGGATATAGAACCGACATTGGCGCTTTCATTGAGAGCCTGCTAGGTGTTCGTCATCGTTCTATGGGAATCAAAATCAATGCCAAATCAGGTGACATTTTTTCAATTAGATGCGTTCCGCGTAAACTATCTTGTTTTTGAAAAATTAGGGCTGCTTCCTCATGCTACCATATTTGCAGTCAGATCGAGATCAGGGAGAAGTGTCCGGCTTCCGGCACGTCAGGTCGGAACTCCGCTGTGGCTTCCACGCGCCATGGACGTAAGCGGCATGCCGTGGAAGGTCTGCGTAAAAAAATCCATCAAGGAGCACTCCAACTGAGGGAACCACGCCGGAGTATTTACGCACGGCAGCGCACGTGAGTCCAACGCAAGCAGATCGGCAGCCATCAGGGAGCTCTCCCTTCTCTCTTCCTTTTTTTCTTTCTTTTCCTTTCTTTATTCGGCACCTAGGCAGTCACTGATCGTCCACTAGCGGTGTCTTTTGCTAATGGCATGCGTAGGCCTAACAAAGTACTACTGATCCATTTAACTACTAGTATTCAGCACGATACCCTAGATTCGGTCAGTGGATTGTAGTAATTCAAGTACTACTACTTCACATAGATCAGAAACGAGTCTTTTCTTGGTACTAGCTTATACTAGTTGGTACAGACCGCTTCTTTTTATTTGCTTCGGTCTACTACGGTCATCGCTCCTTAAAACAGGTTTTTTTTCTTGACTATTCGTTTACCACATGAAATTATTACACACAGAATATTTTCTGTCCATTTGTACTGCATTATTTTTTGCAGAGATATTTTGTTGACGCTTATACATGCGTTTTCCATCTGCGTCAATCGGGCGAGCCGACCTACGCGTCAGAACCTTCGCGTTCGGATCGATGCAGTCTTGAGTCACTCCGGCCAGGACATCCCACGTGCATAATCACCTCATCCACCATCAGTTCAGATGTTGTCGGATAAATCATCAGGTGCAATTGTTCTAGTTATTCGTGATGCGCCTATTAATAATATTTCAAAGAGTATTTTCTGCTCGTGAGCGATTTTTGGTGCGGCAGGTTTTACAGTCTGGTCTACACTGAGGCCGATATTTTATGGTGATCTGATATGCCATCGCTGTCCCTGCGAATTCGGATTTTGTCACCTCCTCGTGCCAATGCCCTGTAATCAGCTTTGACTGCGTCATGCGGTCAACTCTATGAGCCAACATCGTCGTCCTGCCTGCGGCGATCAAGTTGTGGCGTCGCCTCGGCGCACGTCTCTGTGTCAGCATCTTCGTGCGGCCACTCCGTTGGGATGACCGTTCTCATAATCAATTGGAACCTCTTCCGAAATAGTGGATTCATCACTAAATAAAGTAATGACCTCTCCAAATCCACTTTTATCAATATTATGAAAAGATTCAACACCCTCCAAAATAGAAGGATCATTAGTACCTAGAGTTTACACTCTTCCAAACCCACTTTCATCATATAATCATCATAAATAGGAGGCATGCTATCATCATAATAAATTTGCACATCAAAACATGGGGGACTAAAAATATCATCAAACATAGCATCCCCAAGCTTATGGCTTTGCATATCATTAACATCATGGATATTCAAAGAATTCATACTAATAACATTTCAATCATGCTCATCATTCAAAGATTTAGTGCCAAACATTTTATTGACTTCTTCTTCTAACACTTTGGCACAATTTTCCCTTCCATCATTTTCAAGAAAGACATGATAAAGATGAAGCATATGAGGCAACCTCAATTCCATTTGTTTTTGTGGTTTTCTTTTATAGACTAAACTAGTGATAAAACAAGAGACTAGAAGATTCAATTGCAAGATCTAAAGATATACCTTCAAGCACTAACCTCCCCGGCAATGGCGCCAGAAAAGAGCTTAGTTGACGGGGTGTGTGTTGACATATAATGTGCTGCTCTTGAGAGACCCCCAACTCTCTCAACAGAGACTATACCCAAATGAGCTCAGCTGTGGCATTGGCAACCACCTTATACTCTGCTTCAGTGCTACTCCAAGACAATGTGGCCTGCTTGCGCGCACTCCAGGCAATCAAGTTGCGACCAAAGAAGACAACATAGCCCCCCGTTGATCGCCAGTCATCCAGACTCCCAGCCCAATCTGCATCAGAGAACGCCGAGAGAGCACTCGAAGAGGTATACCGAAGATGCAAGCCATATGAGACAGTATGAGTGATATAGCGCAGGATACGCTTCATAGCTGACCGGTGTGAAGTCTGAGGAACATGAAGATACTGGCACACGCGATTTACCGCATAGGAGATGTCCGGCCGTGTGATAGTCAAGTACTGCAAGCCACCAACAATATTGTGGTACTCAGTAGCATCATCTGAAGGAAGCAAAGCACCATCCAAGACCGATAACCGATCAGTTGCAGACATAGGAGTGGTAGCATGCTTGCACTGCAACATACAAGCATGGCGCAGCAAGTCCAAGGAATACTTATGCTGAGTGAGAGTCAGGCCAGCAGGGGACCGTGAAACCTCCAGACCAAGGAAGTAATGGAGAGCACCCAGATCCTTGACAGCAAAATGACAACTCAGAGTAGACAGCAGACGATCAGCGGCGGTCACTGAGGAGCTGATAAGAATAATGTCATCAACATAAACCAGCAGGTACATAGTTACCTCAGTACGATGGAACATGAACAGAGATGTGTCAGCAGTGGACGGAGCAAATCCAAGACATCGAAGAACTGAGCCAAGTCGGGCATGCCATGCACGAGGAGCCTGCTTAAGTCCATAAAGCGCCTTAACAAGATGACACAAATGATGTGGACGAGCAGGATCAACAAAACCTGGAGGTTGCCGCATGTAAACCTCTTCCTCCAAGACCCCATGGAGAAAAGCATTCTGAACATCAAGCTGACGCAGAGACCACCCTTTGGCAGCAGCTAATGACAGAAGCAGACGAATGGTGGTAGGTTTGACAACTAGATTGAAGGTATCCTCATAATCAAGACCATATAGTTGTTTAAACCCTTTGGCCACCAACCGTGCCTTGTATCGCTCAATAGAATCATCAGCATGCTTCTTTACCTTCAATACCCACTTGGAATCAATGATGTTGACACCAGGCACATGAGGAACCAAGCGCCAAGTATCGTTCCTTTGTAGTGCCTGAAACTCCTGCTCCATGGCACCGCGCCAATGAGGAATCCGAAGAGCCGCCTGAAAATGCCGAGGCTTGGCAGTGGGGTCAGCATCTATCTGTGCCATACACGCCGCAATCCACGCAACCGTGCCGTCAGTGCGCTCCTTCGGCCGAACAATACCGCTCTGACTGCGCATACGAGGACGCAGAATAGCGGGAGGCGGCGGAGGTGGCGGCGGAGAAGGGGTTGATGAAGATGGCGATGATGACGCAGACTGATCCCCAGACGCAGAGCCAATCACGCCAAGCGACCGGCCTGGCGAGGAAGGCATGGACGTTGGCTCGGCCCTGCAACATAGGCTGGCTCGGGTAAAACTAGCTCGGCCACCTCGACCGGCTCGGCAGGCGCATGAGCCAGCTCGACTAGCTCGGCCGACGCGTGGCCAGCCCCATGCTGGACCAAGGTGGCAGGGCCCGGGTCGGCCAACCCCGTCGGCAAGCCAGGTGACGGAGCGGCGTCGCGAGCGGGCTCGGCGGATGTCCGAGGGGACGCGTGCGGCTACTCATCGAGAAGATCGAGGCATGCTCCGCACCCAGTACCTACACCATGGTTAGGTAGCAACAAGGGGGTATATACAGCATCAACAAATTGACCAGGCAAAGGTAAAACAGATTTCTCAGGTGTAGTGGGAGTGGTGGAGGTGACCGGAAGTGTGGAAAATGGAAAAACATTCTCATCAAACACCACATCACGTGTGATGTAGACGCGGTTAGAAGGGACATGAAGACACTTGTATCCTTTATGAAGAGAACTATAACCAAGAAACACACACTATTTAGACCGAAACTCCAACTTTCATTGGTTATATGGACGAAGATGTGGCCAACACGCACACCCAAAGACCTTGAGAAACGTATAATCAGGAACTTCATTCAGCAAGAGCTCAAGTGGTGTTTTCATCTGACGAAGTCATGTAGAGAGTCTGTTAATGATAAAGCATGCTGTGGAAAACACATCATTCCAAAACCGGAAAGGAACGGAGGCATGGGCAAGCAAAGCATGACCAGTCTCAACTATATGGCGGTGCTTACGCTCAGCTACACCGTTTTGCTGATGTGTATGAGGACAAGACACACAATGTGTAATTCCAAGCTTATTAAAGAATGCATTGAGGTTGTGATACTCACGCCCCAATCGGATTGGACATGAATGATTTTGTGACTGAGCAGACGCTCAACATGCGGTTGGAATTGCAAGAAAACATTAAACACGACAGACTTGCGTTTAAGAAGATAAAGCCAAGTGAACCGACTGTAAGCATCAATAAAACTGACATAGTAATTATGACCACTAACAGAGGTTTCGGCATGGCCCCATACATCCGAAAACACAAGTTCAAGCACTTTATGGACTACATGACTCGACTCAGAAAAAGGAAGCTGATGACTCTTGCCTTGCTGACAGGCATCACAAAATGCATCAACATGTTTATTGGACACGACTGGAAGCTCATGATGATGAAGTACATGGCGAACGATGGGAGTGGTAGGATGACCAAGGCGTGCATGCCAATGTGATGGAGACACACGAACAACACTGGAAGCACTAAGAGCTGGTGGCAGATCAAGTGCATATAGACCATTATTGCGCAATCAACCTCTAAGGAGTACGTCCCTTGTGTCCCGGTCCTTAACAAAAAAATGAAAAGGATGAAATTCGGCAAGAACATTATTATCACAAGTAAGTTTCGGAACTGAAAGAAAACTACATGAAACACAGGGAACCCGAAGAAACATTAAGAAGACGTAATTGTGTGGACCGACGGGTAATAAGTGATGCCTGACCAATATGTGAGATGTGCATACCTTCCCCATTAGCGGTGCGAACCTGATCATGTCCACGGTACGGCTCCTGTGTAGAGAGCTTGCCCATCTCACTCCTCAGGTGATTGGTAGCGCCCGTATCCATGTACCAAGATGCATCAACTAGATAGGAAGGATTATGTCCCTGCTCATGACTCTCCATAGAAGCCTGCTTCTCATTACCCTTGCCATTGTTCCCGATCCCCAAGAAATCCTGTTTGAAGAGACGATGACAATAGGAGGCAAGGCGACCATCAAGTCCACATAACTGGTAGGGGACCTGTGCACCACATGAAGGGCAGCAGGCATGGACTCGACCTCCCATGGAGGTAGTGCTGTTCTGCGAATTAGGCACAGGCGGCAGAGGTTTGCCACCAGTTGGTGGCTTGTAGCGCTTGCCCTTCCCATGCGTTGCAGCGCTGGCAGAAGGGAAACTCGGTGTAGAACAAAGAGTCTGGATGCGCTGTTCTGTGGCAAAAAGACGCACATACAACTCATGCGGCTGGATGGGAGTGTCACGACGATTGACATTCTCCACCAAATTATCATAGTTGTCACTTAGTCCATTGAGCACATAAGAGGTGAACTCCTCCGGATCAAGAGCCTTGCCGATGGAGGCAAGTGTGTCAGCCATACCCGTCACCTTGTTGAAGTAGTCAGTGACGGTGAGGTCATGAAGTTTCACCTCCCCAAGCGCAGTGCGAATAGCATGAGCACGCGCCTGGGACTGCGAAGCAAAACTATATGAAGAGCCGTCTACACGTCTCGAGACATAGCGGTGAAGATGACCAGCGACGAGACTCCCTCCGTGAGAGAGGACTGGATAGCGGAGAGGATGGCTTGATCTTGAGCCACCCATGCATGATGACCCGGATGATAGGGCAGAGGGCATGACAGAGTACCATCAACAAAGCCCTCCAAGTAGCGACTGCGGAGAAGCGGCAGCACCTCTGCATGCCATGACAGGTAGTTATCCGTCGTGAGCTTCACCGGGATGAGGTGCGCGAAGTAGAACGGTGCAGCAACGGCGGCATGATCCGGCAGAGGTGGCGTATAGTAGCCCTGATGCAGACCACCTGTCGGGGATATACCCCGCGGTATGACCCAGCCATATATATGACCCGGCTGAGACTTGGCGATTCATCGGTAACCCGCCTGAAGTCTGGCGACTCACTGGTCTGGCGATTCACCGGTCTGGCGACTCACTTATGACCCCGATGGCGGGTCAAATAGATGACAAGGCCCAAGGCCCAGAAGGCCGGCTCATGCTATGGTGGGCCGGCTTACGATGAAAGGCATAAGGAGTTTTACCTTAAGGGGGCAAGACTAGGATTCCGCTTGTTATAGAATATTCCTAGTCCTTCTAGGACTCCACATGTAACCCGCCCCGCCAACTTATATAAGGAGGGGCAGGGCACCCCAAGAAGGGGACGAAAAATAATCTAAAGGGATAGATACAAATCGAGGAGAGCCGGCTTATACAGCAACTCCCTCATGAGCATAATGAGACCTAGCCACAAACAACATGTAGGGCTGTCAAAACTCTGTCTTGTGTGTTAATCCGCTTCACATCTCTCATCCAGATCAACCCCTCTCAAGCTACCACATAGATGCGTTGGCCTCACGACTAAGTCCTCACACTAGGACATCTGCCGTGACAAATCCACGATGGCTTGCGATATTTTTTTATGCAGGACAATTGTTCACTACAGAGCGATGGTTGTGTCATGGATATATAGCTCACGCCACCATTGTCATGCACTAGCATCTAACTGTGCCATAAATGAATATATGTGCAAATCACTGTCTGGGCGGCCCAATTTACATCAATATGATGCAGTTGCCTTGCCTATCCGCATGGCTTACCGCGCCTATGATTGACTCGCCCGTCCGCACCGGCTTACAACGTCGCGGCCGGCTCATCCATCTGTTCCCGCGGCCGACTCGCCCGTGATTGATTTCAGGTTCACCATAGTGATCATCAACTCCGCGGTAGATAATTTCCAGCCTGACATATCAGGTGAAATCCATCCGTTGTATATTTATATTACATATTAATTTCTTTAAAAGAACAAGTAATCTGGCTTGTGATATTTTTTGATGCAGGACAATTGTCTACTTCCAAAGTGACCATCATTTTATGGGGTTTTTTAAATGATTTATGCTGGGAATATGCATTGAGCATTGCGAGGATGGTCAATTCACCTCAAGCCTCTGGTTTACATAAAATTTCAGCATTCCGCTGTTTAACTATATGCCGGTTTATATCACGGTCAAGTATGGAGAATCTCAAGCCAACTCCTTGAGTTGTCTTTAGACTCGGGGGCTACATGGACATGACTCAGTAAATGTTGCCAGTTTCAGCAATATACAAGAACCCCGGGTCATTGGAGGGAAAAATAACCCGGCCCTGGCTACTGTCCTATTGGTGAAAATTTGAAGGCCGTCAGAAAATTTCCGGCTTAAAAGAAGAAAAGTGTTTGGCAATCAAAAAAAGTTCCGGGTCAATAGAAGAATTCCGGGTTATCATGAATGATTCCGGTTCAAGATTTGGTTCAGGGGAAAATCTGTCTCCCATAAAGCTTTGAAGCTCTCAATATCCGGTTTAAAATTCCGGTTCAAAAAGAATCTATCTCTTGCAAGTTCGAGTTCTCAGGAAAAATTAAAGGTTGCCAAAGGGAACTTGCTGCCATGATGCGTGGTTCAAACATGGGTATCCTGCCTTATGGGCTTATCTTATTGGTCACTTGGGGGCTTCCGGCTCACTGAGCATAGCTATGTCTACCCTTTTGATCCGGCTTATACGCCTTGTTACAAATAACATGGGGGCTTCCTCCTCACTGAGCATAGCTATGACTACCCTTTTGATCCGGCTTGTACGCCTTAATTGCAAATAAACTTGGGGGTTTTCTGCCCAAGATGAATTGTTGCCAAAGAGAACTTGGTATAATGTGCAGTTCAAACATAGGTAACCTGCCTTGATGGCTTGTTAAAGGTCACTTGGGGGCTTCCTGTTTAATGAACATAGCTATATTCACTCTTTTGATCGGCTTGGATGCCAGGTGTATTCACCAAAAATCCGGGTTATCCTTTCTTTGTATGTCTGCCACTCCGCCCAGGTAATCCTGGAATGACTCACCGTACTCTTGACAGTCAATCTTATAAAGACCCTGAACTTGTCAAAGTTAAAATGACGATTGGTCATGTGAGGCCCAGCTTACAGGTTTGAATAAATGACTAACTCAGTGGTTGTGCAGCCCTTGAATAGCACTTGACATTGAGGCTTGGCAGCCTATGAATGCCTTGGTTTTTTCTGATTCATATTGACTTTGAACATTGTTTGGGTTCATCCTTTGTGCCATATTGATATATGGTTGAATGTTGGTTAGGGCCATGTCGCCTTAATCCTTATGATTCATATTTGAGTCTATCCGGAGTTTTGCTAACCCAGCCTGGCTTTGGACGTTAAAGTCAACAGTGTGTGATGAATATGCACTTAGAGTTCTGCACTCTAGGTTTTGGGATGTTACCCTTTGCTGCGTCTGGCATTGTAAGCCGGCAGTATGAATAAATTGAACAAAGCACTGTGCTCTAAATTTTTGGGTTGTTACCCTTACTGCATATGGCGCTGTAAGCCGGCAGTATGAACCAATTTCACAGGCCATGTAGCCTTGATTATATGACTCTTCATTAAGCATCTTTGGGTTTGATAACCCGCCCTGATAAGCAGACTTTAAGTCGCCAGGATATTTTTCCTTGAGCAATCAAAATGATGATATTTCATGACTTCGGGTTGATACTGGCCCCAGATTATAATTATGACGGCATCACCATGGTAATAATCTACAGGTATGTCTTTCAATAATGATATGAATATTTTGGGTTTGGTAAACCGCCATGGCTATGGACTTTAAGTCGCCAGTATACTTTGGATTGCGCAATTCAGATTATGCGCTTATGAATATTTGGGTTGTCACCCTCACTGGATGTGGCGATGTAAGCCGGCAATATGAGCCAACTTTCTAGGTATATTTTTAAATTGTTGGATGAATATGCGAGGTTTGATAACCCGCCCTGGCTTTGGACGTTAAGTCGCTAGTAGATTTTGGATTGCGCCATTGGAATCATGCGCTTATAATTCATTGAATTATTGCCCTCATTGGATATGACGATGTAAGCCGGCAGTATGAGCCAATTCTACAAGTATGTTTTCCTGGTTATATAAATATGCGAGGTTTGATAACCCGCCCTGGCTTTTGACTTTAAGTCGCCAGTATGTTTAGGCTTGAATGGCCTTCATTCTAGTATTTTCCATAATTGCGTAAGGCTGTATTATGTTTGGGTTGTTGCCCACCCTTGGCTTTTGACGTTAAGTCGCCAGGGCATATGTTGTTTAAACTTTGTGTAGGAAATGCAGAGCTTTACACATAAGAATACTGCTATTGCTCATATGAATCATTGCGTTTAAACCCATCATCTAGCCATCTGAAGCTATTGCCGGGTTATCCAGCTCCGCGTTATAATGTTCAATATTGAATTTATGGACGCTATGAGTTGCCAAAGTGATCTTTCAAAAAACTGGACATGACTATGAGCCGCCATGGATGGGGTTATCAATTCCTGATCTTTGCAAAGGTTATAAGCCGCCAGGTTGCATCCCGAAGGACAATGGATGCACATTAAGTCGCTATTGGCCAAGAGCCCTCGGATTTTATTATTTCAATCTTTAATAGCCAACTTGTGTGGATTTTCATTATGATATTGAATGATTGAGGTTTTCAAAGTCGCTTCAGCGCAATGGCTATTATTTCTTTATCAATGGATATGATTTATTCTGCACTGGAAGGAATAGTCCCGAGTCGCTGCAGGCTTACGACCCGGCACTTGGGGGCTACATTATTCAACTCATGATTATATCCAATATGGAGGTCCCATGTCGCTGCAAGCATGCACCATGACACTTGGGGGCTAATGCAAGGTCATTTTTTACTTGCCTTATTGAAGACATGACTCATCACATCGTAATGAGCCGGCCCTTGGGGGCTACCAATTGCTCCTGTCAAAAATTCAAAGTACACAAGCCTAAATCCATTATATTGAAGGGTCCATTGCTCAGTTGGTAGAAAACAAGGCTCTTAACCTTATGGTCGTGGGTTCGAGCCCCATGGTGGGGGTTACATCATATGATGTTATTTTCAATGAAGTATATATAAAGTCCCAACTCAGTATTATCTTACTGAGCCGGCCCTTGGGGGCTACAGGTGATATGCATATATGGGAGGTGAACTTTCAAGCTTGGTGTTAGCAATAATTTTGACCCGGTGCCATCAATATTTACAAACCGACAATTTTGGCAACCATAAATCGCCAAGATCAACATCTTTAAGCCGGCTAAATATCAGTTGATTATTTCAAGACCAATATTTTTGTCAAGTCAGAGCATTGAAGGCCGACTCAAATGGATTCTTTTTTACAATATTTCTTCTACAAGCAAATTGACTATGAAGTTGGTCTATTGACCCGGACTTTCCAGAAGGAGGAAATAACAAGGACTTAAGGATGATTAGTTTAACATGGATAAATCCAAATTAAATAGGGGGCTAATGTCGGGGATATACCCCGCGGTATGACCCGGCCGGATATATGACCCGACTGAGACATGGCGGTTCATCGGTAACCCGCCTGAAGGCTGGCGACTCACTGTTCTGGCGACTCACTGGTCTGGCGATTCACTGGTCTGGCGACTCACTTATGACCCCGATGGCGTGTCAAATAGATGACAAGGCCCAAGGACCAGAAGGCCGGCTCATGTTATGGTGGGCCGGCTTACGAGGAAAGGCATAAGGAGTTTTCCCTTAAGGGGGAAGACTAGGATTCCGCTTGTTATAGAATAGTCCTAGTCCTACTAGGACTCCACATATAACCCGCCCCTCCAACTTATATAAGGAGGGGTAGGGTACACCAAGAAGTGGGCGAGAAATAATCTAAAGGGCTAGATACAACTAGAGGAGAGCCGGCTTATACAACAACTCCCTCTTGAGCATAATGAGACCTAGCCACAAACATCATGTAGGGCTATTACCGGATGATGTTTCCCGGGTCCCGAAGCTGTCGGAACCCTTGTCTTGTGTGTTAATCCACTTTCCGTCTCTCATCCCGATCAACCCCTCTCAAGCTATCACATACATAAGTTGGCCTCATGACTAAGTCCTCAAACTAGGACATCTGCCGTGACAAATCCACGACACCACCACCAGGTGTCGGCGAGATGTGAACGAGCTCTGTCGAAGAAGCTACAGCCAGTGGAGGATACGGTGTCGGGGAAGCACCATAGTACGGCGCGATCGGAGGAGCCGGCTGGTACCCGCCGTAGATCGCCGGTGCAGCATCGTAGGGCACCACAGCAACCACATGTGCGTTGTAAGAGGCCACGGACGACGCGTCGTGTGGAGCCGATTGAGATGGCGCGTAAGGCACAGATGACGCGGGCGCGGGCGCTGCACCGTATGCAGTCGCGCGCGCTGCGCGGTAATCGGCCGCAGGCCACGCCCCGTATACGTCCATGGGCGACGTCCCGTGCGCAGCCGCATGCACAGCCGCATATGGATCGGTCGATGGATGAGGCACGACGTTGGGCTCCGCAGGAGATGGCACCTGCGGCGGCGGGGCAGCACCGAACAGCACGGCGCCGACCAGAGAAAACAGCGGCCGTGAGGCCAGGAATGGAGAGGCCGGGACGGCCTGGGCAGCGGCGTCCGGGCCGGCGGCCCGGGCGGCGTAAGCGGGGACAGATGCCACTGGGACGTGAGCAGCGGCGGCGACAGCGGCTTGCGGCAGCGCTAGCGTGAGGAGTAGAAGTGCATGCTCTAGCCAATGCAACCAAAAGACCGATCTAATGGAAGAGACTAGGCAGCACATTATATGTCAACACTCCCCCTCACGTGTGGCTCCCTGAGGCCTAAACATGGACCGAAAGTGGGCTGCAATTTAATTGCGCCAGCCGGTCTTGAACTCAATACCTCTTGGCTCTGATACCATGTAGAACTGCATGCTCTAGCCAATGCAACCAAAAGACCGATCTAATGGAAGAGACTAGGTAGCACATTATATGTCAACAGTGTGAGTGCCACTTACCTAGCCTCCCCGGCAACAGCGCCAGAAAAGAGCTTGATGTCTACTATGCAACCTTCTTCTTGTAGACGTTGTAGGATAGTAGCAAATTTCCCTCAAGTGGATGACCTAAGGTTTATCAATCCGTGGGAGGCGTAGGATGAAGATGGTCTCTCTCAAACAACCCTGCAACCAAATAACAAAGAGTCTCTTGTGTCCCCAACACACCCAATACAATGGTAAATTTTATAGGTGCACTAGTTCGGCGAAGAGATGATGATACAAGTGTAATATGGATGGTAGATATAGGTTTTTGTAATATAAAAATACAAAAACAGCAAGGTAGCAAGTGGTAAAAGTGAGCAAAAATGGTATTGCCATGCTTGGAAACAAGGCCTAGGGTTCATACTTTCACTAGTGCAAGTTCTCTCAACAATGATAACATAATTACACTAGTACACGGTGGTGCTATACAAACGGTTTTTAACCCCTTTCCGCAACGGCATTTGGAACCGTTGCCAAGTGAGTGTGGACAATAGGGGGGGGGGTCCTTCCCACACGACCTAGAAATCGTCGGGGATAGGCACTCCTGGGACACAGGCTGGGGCCATGTGCAGCCGGGCGAGGCATCGAAACCCAATAATTTCCGTTCGTATGTACATCCCACACGGTGAATCCCAGAAAGATATTTCCGTTCGTATGTATATCACACACAGTCAATCCAAGGAATACGTTTATGTTCTTATATACATCCCACACAGTCAATCCATGGAAAACATTTCTGTTCATATGTACATCCCACACAGTTTTATGTATACACTCGTGTGTGAAAGGTGTAACTATCACACACGCTCTGCCTTGGTTAACTATTTGCTTTCATGAACTACATCACACATGATTTGATGTAGAAAACTGTGTGGCATTGGGCTATACATCACAAGCACTTTTACTGCTAGAATCATTTGCAAAGTTCCATGACCATCTGTTCTCTTTTTATTTTTGCCTATAATTTATTATTCGAATTGGAAATTTTGAAATATGAAACGTGCAATTCAAATTCTCAGCACAATGGTTCAACAACGAATCCATAAATAAATTGCCAGTACAATATGTTCAGTAATTACAGGATTAGGCAGCAATTAACTATGATGAACCACGATATTTAAAGGCGGTAAAGGTGAAGAGACAAGTGTAAATCATTTTGACTGCCGGCGGTGTTGAAGAAGCGGAATGCCCATAATGTGCCTTCCTGCATGCCATCGGCACGAACCACTTTTGTCCAACCCCTTGTGACGATCGCCCGCCCATCATTCACCGCCTTCAGGAAGACTTCTAGAGCATCATCATGGTAGCATGAATTATATACTTTAACCTTAGTTGCCTCAACTCCGGTCATGTAGTTTGCAAGGTAATCATTAGTAAATAGCTTCGGAAACCACTGAAAAGAGAAAAATATCAGATATTGAGGTCTAATAGAGTAACTTGTTGTGGGCAGGGGGAAATGCAACACATTACTTACCATCCTAAAGTTCACTGTTGTCTTCGACAAAGTGTAAATAAAGAGCTTAATTCCAATCACCCGTTTCTTTCGCCTAACAATCTTTCTTAGTTTCCTCACTTGACGCTTGTTCATGAATATCTCATTGCCCCATATGCAAAAGGGATCGAAGCGTGGATCAGTACCGCTCATATATGTACCTACAAGCAACTAGTAAATGTTAGAAGCTAAACTGAGATTGAACAAATGATGTAAAATACAACTACCTATGTTCCTAAGTACAAGTATTTTTTTAGATTTCAATATGAACTACATACGGATATATATAGAATTATAGATATAGTTTAGATTAGAATCTAGATTCACTCATTTTGCTCCTTATGTAGTCTATATTGGAATCTCTAAAAATACTTATATTTAGTAATAGATGGTGTATAAGACATGGGATGCAGCTAACCTCGACGGCAAACAACAGTATCGCCCATTGTAGCCCTGTGTAAGTACATGGAAAGTCCATCTTAACTACAACAGGGTTAACATCCACCAAAAATAGCAAATGGTAATAAAACGGCAGCATGTGTAGTGATATCTTCATTGCGAAAGAGTAGCACGGTAGCAAAGGGACGGATTAAAAATGGATACAACTCTTAATTGCAATAGGCTTAACAACATCCTAATTCATGTTTTGTAAGTTTGTAGCCATTGAAATAAAACTCTTTAAAAATGGATACAACTGTTAATTGCAACAGGCTTAATGGCCATTGAAACGGGTACTGATAAAAATGCAATTGGCAGAGTTAAACATCATAGGGCAGGTGCTGCCAGAGAAGATAACGGCCCAGTTGTCTATAATAAGGTAGGGAAAATAGCTAAAACGTGTTAGGCATGTCTACTACAACCTGCTTAATACATCGACCGTACAAAACATAGGCATTAATTGCAACTGGTATTGGTAACATTGAACTGGTGAGTACATACTTGGTAAGTCCTAAGAGGAAGTTGCTGGGGCAGTTCATCTTGGCCAGAGCCTGCCCAAAGTCAGCGGCGGCGGAGGCGAGATGTTCCTCCGGGTCGAAGCGTGGATCAGTGCCACTGACATGTGAACCTACGGGCAACAAGTAAATGGTAGAAGTTAAACTGCAATTGCACAAATGATGTGAAATACCGTAAGACATGGGATGAAGCTAACCTCGACGGTGTCGGGTGGTAGGTGCGACATATGCCAACGGGTGGCTTATCATTGTGGGAGCCAGTAAGACGTCGCCGGTGCCTGGAAACGGGATGAGGCGAAGACATGCACGCCAGCGGATCTTACCCAGGTTCGGGGCTCTCCATGGAGATAACACCCCTAGTCCTGCTCTGCGGGGTCTCCGCATGATCACTAGATCAATACAAGTAGCTACAAGTGCTCCTTGAGCTGTCTGGCTAGGGGAAGAAGAACGACAAGGCTAGCTCTCCTTTTTCCCCTATGTGGTGTGCGAAACTCTATGACATCAACCCTTTGCATGGGTGCCCTAGGGGGTTTATATAGGCCTACCCCACAGGGGTACAACGGTAATCCGGCTGGACGCGGGTCCCAGCCGTCAGTGCCTATGCTCCCCGGCTTCTCCGCCGGTCATTGGGCCCGCCGACTGGTGGGTCCCGCCGGCTGCCGGCTTCTTGGCCGGCAGGCCGGCCCCACCGCTTGGGGGCTTTGTCGGCGGCTGGTTACTGTTGCCTCGCCTCTGATGACGAGGGCTTTGTCGAGGTAAGCGTGGCCACAATATCGCCACCTTGCGATCTCTCACTGTAGCCTTACCTCGTCTTGTCTCCTTAATGGGGCGCACGCTTTGAGGGTGGGAGGTAGCCGGCTATTGGGTGCCAGCCACATCCCTGGCCGGCTAGAGGAGGCCAGGCCGCCTTTGGATGTCTCTCTAGCAAAGGGGCCCGCCACCTACGGGCCATACTGGCACTTGTCGTGGGTGACATCGAGGCCAACATGGCTACAGTGCCGCGCCGGACGGGAGATGGCTGGTGCGTACGGCGCCCTATGGCCATGCCTGTTCCGGGATTCGGGGGTAGTGGGATGTACTTTGGCCACACCCCATCGTACCGCCGCTATGTGGGTACAGTCTTGGTGGGTGCAGTCTTGGCCGGCTTCTGGGAGCCGGCTTTCTTCGTGGCCGGCTTCTGGGAGTCGGTCTTCTTGGGGCCGGCTTCCTGGAGTCGGCCATCTCGTATCTTTCTTGGAGGACGTTTCTGAGGCTGGGTCGCCTACTGGTAGTCGGCCCCGGGGATAGCCTGCCGGGGGAAGGCGGCCCTATGCTTTGTATGCTTGAAGGCTCGAATGGCCTGATAATTTTTCCAAGAGCCAGGGGGAGTCGGTTAGGCTACCCGTGGCCATTATCTCTGACAATAGTCCCCGAAGCTGGTTGGGCTTCGAGGCTGAGAGGAGGTCGAGAAGCTCGGTCAGCTTCTTATCTTGACGAGCCCGCAGCTGGGAGCCGGCTTCAGTTGGGCGCGCCGTCTTGGCGAAATTTTTAATGTCCGAGGGCGGGAGTCTGTTGGCGCGCGTGCCGGGCTGTGGGCGGGCCGCTCGCCGCCTGCGAACCACGTGGCGTCCCTTGGCTGAAAAGACCCTGCCAACCCATGTGCGCGATAAGACGTCGCCGCAGGCCGAGGGCCCGCCACTCCCATGCCTAGGCCCAGGCGCGGATTCTTTGCGGCCCACAACTGTCCGCATGTCTTCCGGCGGCGGTTTCCACTTGCTGTTTAGGGCGTAACCATCGCGAGTCGTGGGGGAGTGGGTGCAGTTAATCCCACGTTCCTCCCCATGCCTCACCTCCTCGGCTTCGCCACACGGGGCTATAAGTAGGGGAAGGAGGGGAAGCGGCGGATGCTCGCACACTCCTCTCCTTTCCGCCATCTTCTTCCTCCTGCTTTCCCTCATAGCAGCGACTCACCGCCGCGCCGTACCACCAATCTTCACTTCGCCCCGCAGCTTTGCCGCCGCGAGGCCGTGCTTTCTCCGCCGCTGCACTCTTCCTTGCTGGCCTCTTGCCACCATGCAGTACGGCGGGGATTGGGACGCCTCCAATGTCCATATGGACCACATCGAGTTCCTCCGCAAGACGCGGCGGTTGCCCGGCGCGGACCAGGTGCGGGTCCGTCTCGCGTCTGCGAAGGAGATCACGCCGGAGCCGGAGGAAGGCGACCGGGTAGTCTTCCGCTCGCATTTCCTGCGCGGCATCGGCTTGCCGGCGAGCACTTTCTTCCGCTCCTTCCTCGACTTCTATCAACTCCAGCCGCACCACCTCACTCCGAACACGGTGGTGCTGTTGTCCGCCTTCGTCACCTTGTGCGAAGGCTTTCTTGGCGTTCTCCCCAGCCTCGAGTTCTGGGGGGAGTTCTTCCAATCTAAGCTGGGCACCCGCGTGCAGGGCGTGCCGGCCCAGAGCGGCGCTTTCATCGCAATGCGGAGGCCGGTGGCCGACAACCCCTTCCCCGTCATCACGTTAATCCAGTCGGTGAAGCTCTGGCAGAAGTCATATTTCTACGTGAAGAACGTCGCCCCACAAGGCGACTACGTCAACTTGCCGGCTTTCGTAGCTGGCCCGCTGGCTGGGAGGCGGCCCCAGTGGTCCTATCGGGCCGTGACGCTGTCGCAGGCTGGAGCCGCGGCCGTCGCCCGACTGCGGGTGATGATCCAGTCGGAGGGCCTGACTAGGTCCGACTTGCTGGCCGCCTTCGTCGCGCGCCAGGTGCTTCCGCTTCAGAGCCACCCTCACCTGATCTGTCAGATGAGCAGCCAACTCGATCCGAGTCGGATGTGCACCAAGGACATGCCGCATGACGAGGTGGCCCATCTGGTGAATTATCTTGCAAACTGCAAGCTCTCCGCGGAGTGGCGGTTTGGCAAGGAGCCATATTCCCGTGCACATCCTCCGCCCACGGTATGTTCTCTTTTTCCCCTTCTTCTCTTAGTTTTGTCGCCGAGTTTGTCTTTTATCTCACGTGGGGGCGCGTCAGCGCACCCACTGGGTGTAGTCCCCGAGATTCGGGCCGACTGCTGAGCAGTCGGGTCGGATCTTCCTCGACGACTTCTTCCTTATTGCTTTTTTCTTTTCTGACATCCCTGCAGCGGCCAACGCCAGTCTGAGGGAACAGCTGGGCGGGGCTCAGGCCGTCCTCCGTGCTAAGGAGGCCAAGTTTGACGCCTTGGCACAGGAGCGTGACCGCCTGGCCAAGAGGTTGGCCGACCAGGAGAAGAGCCACAAGGCGGCCCTGAAGGCGGTGCAGGACAGCGACGTTGCCCTCCAAGCCGAGTATGAGACAGAGGCGGCCAGCTGGGCCGAAGTGAAGCAGGCGCTGATCAACGGCTATGGCCAGATCGAAGACTTGGTTGACGGTAGGCCGCCTTCTTCTTCGTCCTTGCTTGCCGCTTGCCATTTAGCTCATTTTCGGACTTGGTGTTTTTCTCTTCTTTCTCTTTCTTCCTTGTGCAGAGTACTTCCCTGGCTACTCTACCGCCGCCAACCAGGTCGTCGAGGCCCACCGTGAGGCACGAAGGCAGGCTGGCGCCGAGATCGTACCAAACGCTCGCCGGTCGCTGGAGGAGCAGCTCTTGGCGATTCAGGCCCGCTTCCAGCCGGCTCATCGCATGCTCTGCCGGCTTCAGCGTGCTGGGGCACAGGTGTTGGCCGCTCTCTGGCCTGGTGAGGTGATTCCCCGCACTCCCAGTCGGACTGCCGACTGGCTGGAGGTGGCGGTCGGCCGCTTCGAGGCCTGGAAGGCTTCTGCGGCTCGGTCCGGCGCCAGGCGGGCGCTGGAGTTCGCCAAGGCCTGGTATCCCGAGCTGAGTCTGGACCAGCTGGCCACCTGGCGGCAGGAGGCCGACACAGAGCTGGAGCCGGCGCGGCCGGCTATCATCCAGCGGGCTTCGGTGATTGCCGATTACACAGACACCAGCGCCTTCGCTCCTGAGGTGGACAACAACGGCGTTGCCCAGCCGGAGGAGTGGTTGGGGCTGAACCCGGCAGACGGCGAGGACTCGGCGGAGGAGATCGACTCCAGCGACGAGGGCGAGGAGGAGGAGGAGGGTGAAGACGCCGCGCCGGATGGTGGAGCGGCCGGTCACCTCAGCTTGACCGTGCCTCCAGCAACAAGGCACGCGTGGGTGCGCCGCCTGCAGCCGGCGATGAACAAGCCGAGACCCGCCAGCCGGCCACTCCTCCAGCCGGCGGCGCCGTCTCCCCCGACCAGCCCGGCTCCCCTCCTGCGCCTTTAGTGTAGTCTGCTGCCTCCACTTTCCTGTTTCACCATTCTTGGAACAGTGTTTTGTTAAGTTTGCACAATTCCACCCACTGGGGGTGTATTCGAACTATATTGACTGCCGGCCTGTTTGGGGCCTTATGTGTAAATATAATTATGCATGCGTTTGGCTTTCCCTTGTTCTTTGCTTTTCATCCTTCGGCTGTTTCCTTTGCCGCCCTCCCTTTGTTGCCGCCTTCCCAGCCGGGCAGCTCCTCTGCAATCTTTGGCTGGGGAAGTGCTTGGGAGGGCAAGTACTCTAGCTTTGTTGGATTATAGCGAAGTGATTGGGAGGCCTGCCAGCCAGCTGTTTCGACAGCCGATAGGCGTGGTTGGAGGCCGTCTTTGCGTTATATAAGTTCTTTTTTTCTTAGCCGTTTTTCGTGTGGGCATCCTTTCTGCCTTTGGCTCTTGCCAGTCGGACAGTCGGTTCTTCGAGCTGCGACTTTCAACAAGAGAGGGCTCGGGTGCCGGCACACTACTTGTCTGACTTCAGGTAGAACTTTTAATATAACTTAAGGCGGCCAGTCCCCGGGCCGACTAGTCGAACCCGGTGCCAGACAGAAAATCGAATGTAATAATACATTCATGAGTATGACGCTCGTCATTCATAGATAAAGGAGGGCAGTCCCCGAGTGCTCCTCGGGGGGCCCGTTTGTCTCATATTTAATAAAAATGGTAGCATGGTACATACTGCTTTCAACTGTAAAATCTTCTCAGGAGGTTCGCGTTCCATGGTCGCTCCGACTCCTTGCCGGAATCATCCCTCTTGCGTACTCTTGGTTTTTGTGCGTCGATCAGGTAGTAGGAGTCGTTGCCTAGTGCCTTGCTGATGACGAAAGGGCCTTCCCAAGGGGCCGAGAGCTTTAGCTGGCCGGCTGTTCGCTGGATCAGCCGAAGCACAAGGTCGCCCTCTTGGAAAGATCTTGGCTTGACCTTTCGGTTGTGGTAACGGCGCAAACCCTGCAGGTAGATGGCGGACCGACTGAGTGCTAACAGCCAGCCTTCTTCCAGCAGGTCGACGCCGTCTTCTCGCGCTTCCTTGGCCTCCGCCTCCGTGTACATGGTAACCCGAGGCGAGTCGAACTCGATGTCAGTTGGGATGACAGCCTCGGCACCATATACAAGGAAGAACGGAGTGAAGCCGGTTGACTTGTTTGGGGTAGTACGCAGACTCCAGAGGACAGCCGGCAGTTCATCGAGCCAGTAGCCGGCCGATCGCTCCAGTGGTACGACCAGTCGGGGCTTGATGCCGGAGAGGATGAGTCCGTTTGCTCGCTCGACCTGGCCGTTTGACTGCGGGTGGGCAACGGATGCTAAGTCCAGTCGGATGCCCTGTGTCGCGCAGAAACGTGCCAGTGCTCCTTTGGCAAAGTTTGTGCCATTGTCGGTGATGATGCTGTGCAGCACGCCATACCGAGTAGTGATGTCGGCAATGAATGTCAAGGCAGTCGGCCCGTTCAGCTTCTTGATCGGCTTCGCTTCGATCCACTTGGTAAATTTGTCCACGGCGACAAGCAGATGTGTCAAGCCACCGCGGGTTGTCTTGAATGGGCCCACCATGTCCAGCCCCTAGACGGCAAAGGGCCAGGTGAGGGGGATGGTCTTGAGTGCAGAAGCCGGCAGGTGTTGCTTGGAACTGAAGACTTGGCATCCTTTGCAGCTTTTGACTATCTCTTTGGCATCTTCCAAAGCAGTCGGCCAAAAGAAACCATGGCGGAAAGCTTTGGCCACAAGTGATCTTGAGGCTGCGTGGTGGCCGCATTCGCCTTGGTGGATATCCTTGAGGATTGCTACGCCTTTCTCTTGCTCGACGCAGCGCTGGAAGACTCCAGTGACGCTGCGCTTGACAAGTTCTCTGTTTATTATTGCATATGCTCCGGCTCGGCGTTGCACTAGTCTTGCCGAGATCTCATCACTCGGCAACTCTCTGTTGACTAGGAAGTTGAGGATGGGCTGGGCCCATGATGGAGCTGTGACTTCTTCTATTGTTAGTACGGCCACTGTGACTCGGGTGGGTGGGTTGGGTGGTGGGGAGCTGGAGTCGGCCACCGCTTCTTGTGTCGCTGCAGTCCCCGGGCCGACTGCTGCAGTCCCCGGGCCGGGTTCTGAAGTCCCCGAGCCGAGTGCGACTACGGCAGTCCCCGGGTCGCTTGTCGAAGTCCTCGAACCGCCTGCTGGGTTCCTCCAGTCGGATCCGGCTGCATCAGGGGCGGGCGGTACAAAGATAGAGTGCAACTCTAGAGACAGCTTGATAGATGGTTTGAGGAGGCGCTGGAGAGAGACACCGGTTGGTATAGCCTGTCGGGTGGAGCCGATCCGTGCCAGGGTGTCTGCTTGGTCGTTGTCGGCCCGTGGTACGTGAAGGAACTCACACCCTTCAAAGTACCCACTGATCTGCTGGACGAGGAATCGATAGCTCGCCATGTTTGCATCCTTGGCGTCCCAGTCGCCAGATGACAGCTGGACCACCAAGTCCGAGTCGCCATAACACAGGATCCGGCGTATGCCGAGCTCTTTGGCTAGCCGGAGTCCGTGTATGAGCACCTCGTACTCAGCCACGTTGTTGGAGGCGGCGAAGCGGATTTGCAGCGTGTATTTGAGCTTGTCGCCTTTGGGAGAGGTGAGGACGATGCCGGCTCCCAAGCCGGTGCGCATCTTGGACCCGTCGAAGTGCATCCGCCAATGAGTAGAGTCGGGAGCCGGCGGTAGGTATTGGGTCTTGGCCCAGTCGACAAGGAAGTCGGCCAACGCTTGGGACTTGATGGCGGTGCGGGGCTGATAGAAGATTGTGTAAGGTGCAAGCGCAATGGCCCATTTAGCCACCCGGCCGGATGCATCCCGGCTGCCTATGATCTCGGCAAGCGGGGCGGTACACACGACCGTGATGGGATGCTCTTGAAAGTAGGGCTTCAGTTTCTTGGCGGCGAAGTATACTCCATAGCACATCTTCTGGTAGTGTGGGTAGTTTTGCTTTGAGCTGGATAGTACTTCGCTTAGATAATATACCGGCCTCTGGACTAGCTGGGCTCGGCCTTCTTCTGGGCGCTGGACCACGACGACTGTACTGACCACTCGGCTAGTTGCGGCAATGTAGAGGAGCATGGGCTCCTTCTCAGTCGGCGCCGCCAGGACAGGTGGAGTGGTCAGCATCTTCTTCAACTCATGGAGGCTTGGTCTGCTTGGTCATTCCACTCGAAATGTGTGGATTTCTTCATGAGTCGGTACAGGGGGAGAGCCTTCTCTCCTAGCCGGCTGATAAAGCGGTTTAGGGAGGCCAGGCACCCGGTGAACTTCTGAACGTCTCGCAACTTGGTGGGAATCTCCATTCTCTCAATGGCCTTGATCTTCACAGGGTTGCACTCAATGCCGCGTTCGGAGACCAGAAAGCCTAGAAGCTGGCCGGCTGGTACTCCGAACACGCATTTCTCGGGGTTGAGCTTGATCTGGAATCGGCGCAAGTTGGCAAATGTTTCTTTGAGGTCTTCCAGCAGGGTGCCGTGCTTTTCTGTCTTCACCACAATATCGTCTATGTAGACGTGGGCATTTCTGCCGAGTTGCTTGAGTAGGCATTTCTGCATGCAACGCTGAAAAGTGGCACCGGCATTCCTCAAGCCGAATGTCATAGTCAAGTAACAGAAACCTCCGAATGGTGTGATGAAGGCGGTCTTCAGGCGGTCTGCTAGGTCCAACTTAATCTGGTGGTATCCTGAGTAGGCATCCAAAAAACTTAACAGCTCGCATCCGGCTGTGGAGTCTATTACTTGATCAATCCGTGGCAGAGCAAACGGATCTTTAGGGCAAGCCTTGCTGAGGCTAGTGTAGTCTATACACATACGCCATTTGTTATTCTTCTTCAACACCAAGACTGGGTTGGCAAGCCACTCTGGGAAAAACACTTCCATAATGAAGCCGGCGGAGAGGAGCCGGGCTATCTCTTCTCCTATGATTCTTCTCTTCTCTTCTGACAGTCTGCAGAGGGGCTGCTTGACCGGCTTCGCGTTCGCTCAGACGTGTAATTTGTGCTCGGCGAAATCCTTCGGAACACCCGGCATGTCCTTTGGGGACCATGCAAAGATGTCTCGATTCTCACGGAGGAAGTCGACGAGCTCGCCTTCCTATTTACTGTCCATGTTTGCACCAATGACTGCAAACCTCTCCGGGTTCTCCGGGTCCAGAGGTATCTTCTTCGTCTCCTTGGCCGGCTGGAAGGAGCCCTGCGCATCATACTCCTTGGGGTTGGGGGACAGGGCCGGCTGCTTGCCGGCTATGGCCACAACTCGATCCAGCATCTTCTTCTCTTCTGCCACCACGAGGGACCCGGCCAGTCGACTGCTGGCTGTAGCGCACTCGATGGACTTCTTGTAGTCGCCGGCCACTGTGATGATCCCGTTTGAGCTCGGCATCTTCATCTTCAGGTAGGCATAGTGGGGCACAGCCATGAACTTGGCTAGAGCAGGTCGGCCGAGCAAAGCGTGGTAAGGGCTTTCCAGATCCACTACCTCGAACCAGATCGCTTCTCGGCGAAAGTGATCCTTGTCTCCGAAGAGAACATCCATCTTGATCTTGCCGATCGGGGAACAGGACAGGCCGGGTACGATGCCATGGAAAACGGTCCGGCTCGGCATAAGCTGCTTCGCCTTGAGGTTCAACTTCTCCAAGGTGTCGCGGTACAGTGTGTTGATACTGCTCCCGCCATCAATCGGAACGCGGGAGAATCGGGCAGCCTGCCTCTCTGTTGCGAGAGTGACATCCAACACCAATGCGTAGGAGCCAGGGGATGGCATCACTTCTGGGTGATCGGCCCGGCTCCAGTTGATAGGCCTTTCGGACCAATGCATGAACTCGGGGCTGTTGGAGGCGACTGCGTTGACCTCTTGATGCTGTCGGCGCCGGCTGCGCTTGACTTCAACCTGGCTCGTGAAGACGACGTAGGCGGCGTGCTCATCAGGGAACTCATCTTGAATGGCTCCAACTGTTGGTCGAGCAGCTGGCTGCTGGGGGGCTGGAGGCGGCGGGCCGGGAGGCGGAGGCGGCACCAGCCCCTCGCCCTTGGAGATCTGGGTGAGCCAGTGGCACTTTCGGGTCGTGTGGTTGGATGGCTTCGCGCCGCTGTGGAACTTGTAGGGGGCATCGAGAGTCTGCTCGTAGGAGAAGGCCGGCTGCCAAGCCGGCCTGCCACCCTTCTTCTTGGGAGCGGGCCACTCTTAGGGCTGCTCGTCTTCGACCGTGGCCACCTGCCGACTGGTGGAAGGCGGCATAGGGGCCTTGCGCTTGTGGTCGTTCTGGTAGGGGCGCCGATTGGAGTCGCCAGCCGCCGTCTTAGGAGCCGGAGCGAGCACCTTCCCAGAGGCGCCTACTCGGAGTTCGGTCTTCATCGAGGAGTCAGCTGTGGCTTACTTGTCTGCAATGACCAGTAGCTCGTCGAGGGTAGCCGGCTCATCGCAGAGGAGTCGGTGCTTGAGGAGGGTGCCCTCTTGGCACCTAGCGGTGAAGTATTCGATGGCCTGCACCTCGTGCACCCCCTCGCAGGAGTTGCGGAGCTCGGCCCACCGCGTGAGGTAGTCGCGGGTCGACTCGTTGGGCCCTTGGACGCATAGGGAGAGCTGGCGGGGCTTGGGAGGCCGCTTGTACGTGCTGGTGAAGTTGCGGACGAAGACTTCCGTGAAGTCCAGCCAGCTGTTGACGCTGTAGGGCTTGAGGCTGTTGAGCCAGGTGCGTGTCGTGCCTTGCAGCATGAGAGCGACGTACTTCACGGCTATGCGCCTGTTGCCGTTCGCTATGCTGACAGCGGTGGAGTAGTCGATGAGCCAATCTTCCGGCTTCACAGTGCCGTTGTACTTGGGCGTGTCTCTGGGGAGCGAAAACCCTTTGGGGAAGGGCTCGTCGTGGATGCGGGGGCCAAAGCATGGCGGGCCGACATCGTCTTCTTCTTCTAGCGCCAGGGATCGAGCTAGGCGGTCGATCCGGTGGCGGGCGTCGTTCTCGCTGACTCCTTCGCGGTGGCCTAGTCGGCCACCAAGAGTCGGATGTGTGACAGGTGGCGGGGTGGGATATCTCTCGCCCCGAGGCAGGGGAGGAGGCGGATTGCCTTGGCGCTCCACTGCTCGAGGGCGGCCTTTCGCATCGCGCTCGATGGTGATCCGAGTCCGGCTGCGGCTAGCAGCCGGCTCCTTGTCTTTCCTTGCACGGGCGCCGCTCGCAGTCGGCGACCGGGATGTTGCGGCGTGCTCTCGGCGTGGGGGAGGACTCTCAGCGAGAGCGCCGGCTTCATGCCATTCTGCGGCCGCGTCGATCAGCTGCTAGATGCGCCTTGTCATGTAGGGGAGCTCATCAGCCCCCAGCCCATTTAGCTCTTCAGCGGCCGCCTGAGCGGCTCGCAGATTCTCGAGCGGTGTGGCGTAGACGGGGCGGTCTGCCGCTAGCATGCTGGCGATGGTCGCGTCGCGCTTCTTGACGAGGCCGGCTCGGCTCGGCCCGTCATGAGGCGGCGTAGCGAAGGTGGCGCGGTCGACTTCGCGCTGGTGAGCCTCGGTGAGGCATCTCATGCAGGCTATCTTTTGACCCTCCGCGATGAGGGCAAGGCGACGTGCCTCCAGGGTCTCGGCGTCGGCGTCGGCCGGGATGGGGACGGACAAGTCATGCATCGCCGCTTGTAGGGCATTGTGGGCGTTCTCGTCCGAGTCGGCGACGTGGCTGATGACCAGCACCTCAGTGACAGCGCTGCTGCCGCTGTCAGCTCGAGGGAGAGGGTCGTTGAAGACTACCACGTCGGAGGGGTAGGCGTCGAGCGATGCCGTGTCGGAGTCGACAAGCATCGGGTCGGTGGAGCCGACCGACTCCAAGTCTACAGCAAGCTCGCTGGAGACGTGAAGTTGGTCGAGGAGGCTGACCAGGCGACTCTCGGGGTAGTCCGTGCCCGCGTCGGACGCGAGCTCGTCGGAGATGCGAATCTCGCCAAGAAGATCGGCGAGGCAGCTCGTTGTGCAGGCGTCGTCAACGCATTGCAGCGCGTCGGGGCAAGCGCCATCGGGTGCAGCAGGCTGGCTGCGCTCGCGAGGGAGGAAAAGGGTTCCCGTCCAGAATAGGTCTCCAGACGACGGTGCACCTAGCCCCATGGTGGGCGCCAAATGTCGGGTGGTAGGTGCGACATATGCCAGCGGGTGGCTTATCATTGTGGGAGCCAGTAAGACGTCGCCGGTGCCTGGAAACGGGATGAGGCGAAGACATGCACGCCGGCAGATCTTACCCAGGTTCGGGGCTCTCCGTGGAGATAACACCCCTAGTCCTGCTCTGCGGGGTCTCCGCATGATCACTAAATCAATACAAGTAGCTACAAGTGCTCCTTGAGCTGTCTGGCTAGGGGAAGAAGAAGGGCAAGGCTAGCTCTCCTTTTTTCCCTATGTGGTGTGCGAATATCTATGAGATCAACCCTTTGCATGGGTGCCCTGGGGGGTTTATATAGGCCTACCCCTAGGGGTACAACGGTAATCCGGCTGGACGCGGGTCCCAGCCGTCAGTGTCTATGCTCGCCGGCTTCTCCGCCGGTCATTGGGGCCCGCCGACTGGTGGGTCCCGCCAGCTACCGGCTTCTTGGCCGGTAGGCCGGCCCCACCGCTTGGGGGCTTTGTCGGCGACTGGTTACTATTGCCTCGCCTTTGATGACGAGGGCTTTGTCAAGGTAAGCGTGGCTACAGTGTCGCCGCCTTGCGAGCTCTCACTTTAGCCTTACCTCGTCTTGTCTCCTTAATGGGGCGCACGCTTCGAGGGAGGGAGGTAGCCGGCTATTGGGTGCCAGCCACATCCCTGGCCGGCTAGAGGAGGCCAGGCCGCCTTCGGATGTCTCTCTGGCAAAGGGCCCCCCACCTACGGGCCATACTGGCACCTGTCGTGGGTGACATCGAGGCCAACATGGTTACAGTGCCGCGCCGGACGGGAGATGGCTGGCCCGTACGACGCCCTATGGCCATGCCTGTTCCGGGATTCGGGGGTAGTGGGCTGTACTGTGGCCACACCCCATCGTACCGCCGCTATGTGGGTACAGTCTTGGTGGGTGTAGTCTTGGCCGGCTTCTGGGAGCCGGCTTTCTTCATGGCCGGCTTCTGGGAGTCGGTCTTCTTGGGGCCGGCTTCCTGGAGTCGGCCATCTCGTATCTTTCTTGGAGGAGGTTTCTGAGGCCGGGTCGCCTTCTGGTAGTCGGCCCCGGGGATAGCTTGCCGGGGGAAGGCGGCCCTATGCTTTGTATGCTTGAAGGCTCGAATGGCCTGTTAATTTTTCGAAGAGCCAGGGGGAGTCGGTTGGGCTACTCGTGGCCATTATCTCCGACAGATGGCAAACAATAACATCGGCCATTATGAGCCTGCATAAGTACATGGACACAGCATGTTAAGTAGAACAGGGTTAGCATCCAGCAAAAATAGCAAATGGGAAGCATCCCTAGTATATCTTCATTGCGGAGAGTAGAATGGTAGCAAATGGACAGATTAAAAAATGGATACAGCTTGTCGGTGTACAAAAGTAGGGGCTCTCCTTTTGACCCCTTTACTTAACATGGCAGAAGAGGGAAGCCGAAGACACAAGGCAATCGAAGCAACGCCAACACCAGAGGCACAAAGAGCAAGAGGGCGAGGTGGACTCCCCCGGCAAGACCCTTGCCGGGGAGCCCCCCCCCCACCCCGCCCCGCAGCCCTGGCAAGATCCTTGCCGGGGCATCTTGCCCTGACGCCAACAGAGCGCGCCACCCTTGAGCCCAAGGGTTCCAACACCATCGACCACATTGGAACCACGGCTCTGGAGGCACCTCCGTGGTGGCATGGAGATGTTTGTGAAGATCATAAATACACAAGATCAGATGAGGACCCGAAGACGACGATCCTCGGCAAGATCCTTGCCGAGGAAATCCACGAGCCCCCGGCAAGACCCTTGCCGGGGACGACCATGACGGCACGGCAAGACCCTTGCCGGGGCCCCGGCAAGACCCTTGCCGAGGACATCAGCGGGACCCCCGGCAAGACCCTTGCCAGGGACGACCATGACGCCACGGCAAGACCCTTGCCGCAGCCAGGCCCACGCCAGCCAAGACTCCACCGCCGTCCCCATACAGCTGCCAGCCCAACTAGCTGGGCAGGCACCTGCGTGGCAACGTACAGCTTCCAGGCCAGCTCAGCAAGCACCTGCGTGGTGGCATGCAGATCTTCGTGAAGACCCTACCACCACGCCATCTCAGCAGCCTGCCAGCTTACATGGCGCTACATGCATCGTTGGCCTAGACGCGTATCGGAGCAAGGCGGGGCGGCGACAGGCGGGAAGGGCCTCGTTGCCATCCCCAAGAAAGCAACAGGACACCTAAGGGATCGCATTCAATGCGTCTTGTCCCGTAATGACATGCGATAAGCTTACGCACTGTACTCCTTTCCACCTCCTTTATGCCACTATGGCGACCCCTTTTTCCTATAAAAGGAGGCCCGAGGCGTCCAGGAGAGGGATTCGGATCTTTTGGGCAAGTTACACCCCGTAGCTAGTTCAAGAACTCAAGAACACTCAAATACATACACCAAAGCAGGACTAGGGTATTACGCATCCTCGCGGCCCGAACCTGGGTAAATGATCCTTGTGCTTCCTGCCAGGCCCGCTCTTTGCACAACCCCACGCCTGCCAACCGTAGAAAAGATCCCAGTGATTCCATAGGTGTCGATTTCCCCCGACATCTTTGGCGCGCAAGGTAGCGGGTGCGAGTTGTGGAAATCCGGTAGCAGTTAGCCTAGCAATTCTTCGTCGCCATGGCTCCCAAGAAGAAGACGATCACAATGATCAGTTCATCCGGAGCCGGACGGCCCGTACCAGTGCGGGCGAACTACGGGGCGGTCACGGACGGAAGCCGAGGCGCGGCCTGCGAGCACCCACATCGCTCTGGCAGCCAGTGCCTGGCGAGCGGCATCGTTCGTGTGCGAGACGACGGGCCGCGCGCCGCCAAATTCAAAGACGGAGCTGGGCCCCCCACAGGCGGCGCGGGGCCCTCCAAGGGCGGCGCCGTGCCACCTACAGGCGGCGCGGCGACCTCCAAGACGCCCACACCGGCACCCACAGCGCGCTCTTCCCAAGTTGTGCGCGACGAGCAGCATCGCCACGCTGGTGACCCCGGACGCCGCCGTGGGAAGAGTCATGTGCATCATTCGCGAGACGAAGAAGGCCAACATGCCCACCGAAGCGCTCGCGGAAATGGCGCGCAGCCGCAAGGCCGTGATGGAGCTCCTTCTAACATGGTTAGGAGTCGGAGCGCGTCGCGGTCCACGCAGCTTTCACCGCCGCCCACGCCAGCAGAATCTTTGGCGCGCGCGCATAGTTGCTCCTCGACTTTCCTCCCGCTGTGGAAAAACTCGACGGGTGGAGAGCCACCATATGGAGCCTCGTCGGCGTCGCCAAGAAAGATGAGTCACGACCAGCGGGGCCCTCAGGCCGGCGCTCCGTCGAACCACCGCATGCCAGAGGTGGAAGGACCGGGGGTGCTGCGGCCACGGTGCACTCTCCTCCTCCACGCCAGCCACCGCGGGTGTCGATCCGTCGTGATGATGCTTGTGATAACATTTCCATAGTGTCGTCCGACCCACGGACCCACCGCGATCAGCGCCAAGTTCTTCGGGAAAGAGCCATGAAGATGCTCGAACCACCATCAAGCGCCACCGTGATGCACGCCACCAGTTAGATAGGCGGGCAGGGCCCACTATGGACCACCCAGCACTGGGAGGCTCCGGTGGCCTACCCTATGAGGTGGGTTGCCCAACCTTTACCCGTGAGCTGAGGCAGTTCCAGTGGCCGTCCCACCGCACGTTCAAGCCCGACGTCGGCGAGAAGTACAATGGCAAGACCCACCCGTCGGAGTTCCTCAGCTCTACACCATCGCGATGCAAGCCGCTGGAGCTCGCGACGACAAGGTGCTTGCCAATTACTTCCCGTTGGCACTTAAACCCAATGTCATGTCATGGTTAATGCACTTGCCGGCGGATTCCATTTCTTCTTGGTCGGATTTGTGTCATGAGTTCGTTTTTGCCTTCACTGGAGGCCACCAAGCTCATGGCCAGGCAAGCGATTTGCATATCATTCCCCAGAAGGAAGGTGAAAACCTGCGCAAGTACATACAGAGGTTTAGTCGAGTGCAGTACAACATCCCAGATGTTCATCCCGCCGCCGTGATCAGCGCATTCCATCAGAATGTGCGCAACCGCAAGATGCGTGAAGAGCTGGCGATGAACAAGGTCAAAGATGTGGCCAAACTTTATGTTCTGGGCGACAGATGCGCTCGGGCTGAAGAGGGAAGGAGGTACCCCGGCGAGGACGCCAGTGCGGAAACTGACTCTACGGACGAAGACGCCGCTGCCCCGACGAAGAAGGGCTGGTGTCACAACACGAAGCGCAAGTGCAAGGTCATGTGTGCCGTCGAGGGATCCGACGACACCTGCGCTGCCAAGACGGCCAAGGGAGATGACCCCGGCAAGGAGATTGCCGGGTGCACCGCTTGCCGGGCCTTGGCAGCTGCCGACAAGCCAGGAGGCTCCAACAAGCAATATTGCAAGATCCACCGCACCAAGGGCCACGACCTTCAGAACTGCCGACAAGTTGAGCTGATTGCTGAAAAGCAAAAAGCCGAGTATGAGAGGCGGGACAAGGAGAAGGGTCAGGATGGCGCCGAAGGGTCCGGTAAGAAGCGTGGCGGCCAAGGAGGCCGCCGCGGCAAGGATAACCAGCAAGAGAGGCCCGCTCGGGGCCGTGACAAGAAGCAAGAAGATGATGGTCATGATGAGGACGACGAGTCCAGCGAGCATGAGTTCCAGAAGGCTACAGAGGCCATGTGCGTCGACAGTGGCGCCTCGCTGCACACCTCTCACCACCAGCTCAAGCAGTGGCCGTCCCACCGCACGTTCAAGCCCGACGTCGGCGAGAAGTACAATGGCAAGACCCACCCGTCGGAGTTCCTCAGCTCTACACCATCGCGATGCAAGCCGCTGGAGCTCGCGACAACAAGGTGCTTGCCAATTACTTCCCGTTGGCACTTAAACCCAATGTCATGTCATGGTTAATGCACTTGCCGGCGGATTCCATTTCTTCTTGGTCGGATCTGTGTCATGAGTTCGTTTTTGCCTTCACTGGAGGCCACCAAGCTCATGGCCAGGCAAGCGATTTGCATATCATTCCCCAGAAGGAAGGTGAAAACCTGCGCAAGTACATACAGAGGTTTAGTCGAGTGCAGTACAACATCCCAGATGTTCATCCCGCCGCCGTGATCAGCGCATTCCATCAGAATGTGCGCAACCGCAAGATGCGTGAAGAGCTGGCGATGAACAAGGTCAAAGATGTGGCCAAACTTTATGTTCTGGGCGACAGATGCGCTCGGGCTGAAGAGGGAAGGAGGTACCCCGGCGAGGACGCCAGTGCGGAAACTGACTCTACGGACGAAGACGCCGCTGCCCCGACGAAGAAGGGCTGGTGTCACAACACGAAGCGCAAGTGCAAGGTCATGTGTGCCGTCGAGGGATCCGACGACACCTGCGCTGCCAAGACGGCCAAGGGAGATGACCCCGGCAAGGAGATTGCCGGGTGCACCGCTTGCCGGGCCTTGGCGGCTGCCGACAAGCCAGGAGGCTCCAACAAGCAATATTGCAAGATCCACCGCACCAAGGGCCACGACCTTCAGAACTGCCGACAAGTTGAGCTGATTGCTGAAAAGCAAAAAGCCGAGTATGAGAGGCGGGACAAGGAGAAGGGTCAGGATGGCGCCGAAGGGTCCGGTAAGAAGCGTGGCGGCCAAGGAGGCCGCCGCGGCAAGGATAACCAGCAAGAGAGGCCCGCTCGGGGCCGTGACAAGAAGCAAGAAGATGATGGTCATGATGAGGACGACGAGTCCGGCGAGCATGAGTTCCAGAAGGCTACAGAGGCCATGTGCGTCGACAGTGGCGCCTCGCTGCACACCTCTCACCACCAGCTCAAGCAGTGGGCGCGTGAGATCACGGCAGCAGAACCATTCGTCGATGCTCGGAAGCCACTGAAGTGGTCCAGCACGCCTATCATCTTTGACATCGAGGACCACCCTGATCGCATAAGTGCGGTCGGGTGTTTGCTGTTGTTGGTTTCACCAACGATACGCAACCTCAAGGTGACAAAGATGCTAGTTGATGGCAGGGCCGGTCTGAACTTGATCTCGCCCGCTGTGATCAAAAGGCTGCAGATCCCTGATGGAGACCTCCAGGAGATGGGCATGTTTCAAGGGGTCAACCCGGGAAGGAGTCAGCCGAAGGGTAAGGTCACACTGCCTGTGACGTTTGGAGGTGAGTTGAACTACAGGACGGAGAGGATTGTTTTCGATATAGCCGAGATCCCCTTGCCCTACAACGGGATCCTCGGCCGCCCGGCACTTGCCAAATTCATGGCGGCATCACATTACGCCTACAACACGTTGAAGATGCCTGGGCCGATGACCATCATCACCGTCCCCTCCGACAAGAAAGACGCGCTGATCTGCGCCGACCAACTCTACCGGGAAGCGGTTGCAGCGACTGCCGCCAAGGCACTTGCTCCTGCCGCTGGAGCCCTGGGAGGGAAGAAGACCGGCAAGACCTCTGGCACCCACTCCGGCAAGCGCACCTCTTTGGAATGTTGTGCTCCCGTCGAGGACGTGCCAGAGAGCTCCACCGGCAAGAGCAAGAAATCTAGAGCAGCACCACCAGAGACCAAGAAGGTGTCCATCAAGGAGGATGGCATGGGAGGGGCTTTCACCATAAGCTCCACCCTCGACAGCAAATAGGAAGGCACACTCGTCACCTTCCTGCGGGCGAATGTCGATGTGTTTGCATGGCAAGCATCCAACATCCCCGGCGTTCCCAGGGAGGTGATTGAGCACAATCTTGCTGTCTGTCCTCATGCGCGGCCCGTCAAGCAGAAGGTCAGGAAGCAAGCTTTGGAAAGGCAGGAGTTCATCACAGAGGAGATCAGGAATCTAGAAGCGGCATGCTTGGTGAGAGGAGTGCTCCATCCAACGTGGTTGGCCAATCCGGTGGTGGTGTGCAAGGAAAATGGGAAGTGGAGGTTGTGTATTGATTACACGGATATCAATAAGGCATGTCCAAAGGAACCTTTCCCGTTGCCACGCATTGACCAGATTGTTGACTCCACGGCCGGGTGTGACTTGCTATCATTTCTTGACGCCTACTCGGAATACCACCAGATCTTCATGACGCGAGAAGACGAAGAGAAGACAACGTTCATCACCCCAGGTGGTACGTATTGCTTTTTGCGGATGCCTTTCGGGCTGAAGAGTGCTAGATCAACGTTGCAAGAGCAGTCCAAATTGGTTTTGAGCCCCAGCTACATAGAAATATGGAAGCTTATATGGATGACATAGTGGTCAAAACCAAGGATAGGGCAACACTTGTGCAAGATTTAGAAGAGACATTTGCAAATCTGCACAAGATCAACCTCAAGTTGAACCCTGAGAAGTGTGTCTTCGGCGTTCTGTCCGGCAAACTTCTCGGGTTCTTTGTGTCATAGCGTGGGATCGTGGCGAACCCAGACAAGATCAAGGCTATTGAACAGATTGAGGCACCCAAGCGGATCAAGGATGTGCGTCAGCTCACCAGCTACGTTGCCGCCATGAGCAGATTCATCTCCAAGTCCGCCGAGCGTGCCCTTCCCGTTTTCAAAATATTTAAAAAGGCGGGCCCAATGGAATGGATCCCAGAGGCTGAAGCAGCACTGCAGGATTTTAAGAAATACCTCTCCTCGACACCAATACTAGTTGCACCTAAGCCACAAGAGCCATTGCTGTTGTATCTAGCGGCAACGAATCAAGTGGTCAGCGCCGTGCTAGTGTCGCAGAGGGAGGTCGACGAAGAGGCAGTGGCAATGGCATGGCTGGCGGATGGCGAGCTGGAGCTCCCCCCGGCAGGGCCTGGTGCCGGCAAGGCAAGGCCCCCGGCAGAGCCTAACGCCATCGGGACGGGGCCCGTGCGACCAAATGAAGTGGTGCAGAAGAAGAAGATGATGCAGCACCCGGTTTACTTTGTTAGATCCCTCTTGCAGGGGGCTAGGTGATGGTACTCCGGTGTGCAGAAGTTGCTCTTCGGCCTCCTTATGGCCTCGAGGAAGCTGCGTCATTACTTCCAAGCCCATGAAATCACCGTTGTCACCCGCCTCCCGTTGCAACGGATACTGCATAACCCAGACGCAGCTGGGAGGATCGTGGAGTGGGCTTTGGAACTATTGAGCTTTGGTTTGAAGTTCAAAAGTACTTCGACAATCCAGAGCAGAGTCTTGGCAGAGTTCATTGCGGAATGGACCACAACGCCCGACGAAGAGATCCAGGAGACCACCCTCCCTGGCAAGGAAGCAAGTCACAACTGGATCATGCACTTTGACGGGGCTTTCTCGCTACAAGGCGCCGGTGCTGGTGTACTGCTTGTTGCGCCCACCAGAGAGCACCTCAAGTACGTAATCGAGATGCACTTTCCCAGGGAGATGTCCACGAACAACACTGCTGAATACGAGGGGATGCTTGCCGGTCTTAGGATCGCGGCAGACCTCGGGATCAAGAAACTCACCGTCAGGGGCGATGCACAGCTTGTCGTCAGGCAAGTCAACAAAGACTATCAAAGCCCGTTGATGAAGGCCTACGTAGATGTGGTGAGGAAGCTGGAGGAGCGCTTTGACGGTATACAGGTGGAGCATGTCCCCCGAGTGGAGAACGACATTGCCGACTACCTGTGGAAGCGTGCTGCTTTCAAACTACCTGTGGAACCAGGTACCACTACAAAACAAAGACACATCCGTGACATTTTGGGCCGAACGAAATTTTTTTCTGTCATACATATGACACTTCTATGACGATAATTGTGACAAAAACCGGTATCATCATAGATGTGGTGGCCTCCTACTTCTATGACAAAAAATCATGACAGAACATGGGCTTTTTGTCCTGGGCGGGCCGGAGACGCAGCTGCATGACATTCTTTGGGCCATCCATGACGGAAAAAACCGTGGTAGAAGCGAGGGGGAGGAAAATTTCGGGGAGTTCCCGGTTACGGTGGGAGGTCGGGGGCCGAGCGATGCGCGTTTCTCTCGTACACGTACGGGCGTGTGTGCGAGGCGTTGGCTCTAACTGAACCCGAGCGAGGCGTTGGGCTCTAACTGAACCCGAGCGATTGCACTGCAGGCTATGCGTTACTTAACCCGAGCGATCGATCGATGGCTGTTAACTGAACCCGATCGAGCGATTCCTTCGCTACTGCTGCTAACTGAAGCCGATCGATTGGATGAACAGTGAGCGTTGCGGGGGGTGGGGGTGGGGGTGGATGAATAGTGAGCGGTGGCGTTGCCTCTGGATGAACAGGACCCCGTGGTGTGGAGGGCTGGATGAATAGTAGACGGTGGAGGGGTGCCCGTGGAGGGGTGGTTGAACAGGACCCCGTGGTGTGGAGGGCTGGATGAACAGTAGACGGTGGAGGGGTGCCCGTGGAGGGGTGGTTGAACAGTAGCCGGTGGAGTAGCGCGCGGTGGAGGCTGGATGAACAGGAGCCCGTGGAGGTTGGAGGAGGTCGACGGTAGCCTGTGGAGGCTGGAGGAGGTCGACGGTCGAGATGAACAATATCGCGTGGAGTCCCATTTTGCGGTACGCCACACCCCTCCCGATGAACAGGACCCCATTTCGACCGTAGGAGGTCCGTTTCGTCCGTTTTGCGGTACGCCACACGCCTCCCGATCAACAGGACCCCCGTTTCGACCGTAGGAGGTCCATTTCGTCCGTTTTGTGATACGCCACACCCCTCCCGATCAACAGGACCCCCGTTTCGACCGTAGGAGGTCCGTTTCCTCCGTTTTGCGGTGCGCCACAGCCCTCCCGATCAACAGGACCCCTGTTTCAACTGTAGGATGTCCGTTTCCTCTGTTTTGCGGTACGCCACACCCCTCCCGATCAACAGGACCCCGTTCCGAACGTAGGAGGTCCGTTTCCTCCGTTTTGCGGTACGCCAGGCCTCGTTTCCATCGCGTGTTCCGTCCAAGCCCTCCCGATGAACACGACCACGCATTCCGTTCCAACCCAGCCGGTTGGCTCCCACGCGTTCCGTTGCCTCCCGATGAACACGACGCATTCCGTTGCCTCCCCATGAACACGACGCATCCGTTGCCTCCCCATGAACACGACGCATTCTGTTGCCTCCTCATGAACACGACGACGACGCTGTTTCTCCGTTCCGACCCAGACATGGAGCCATGGCCGTACGTATGCGCGAGTAGGTGTTCGAGATCCCGCCCGTATGTACACATACGTGGCCGTATTTTCTTTCTTGCACCCTGGCCGCTGTACGTACGTGTACATGCTACGTGCGCGCCTCTACAACGACACGTACGCGCCTCTACTATGACACGTGCATGCCTCTACATCCACCAGTATATATGTACGTACACGTTCGCGACCAGAATGACAATGCTACGTACACTTCGACCAGGTGGGTCCCGACTGTCAGTCACTTCCTTGCGTGCGAAGATGTAGCTGGTGCGTCCCAGCAGTCAGGGGGCGAATCGTTTTTTTTGCCCGGACGCACTTCATTGCGTGCGAAGATGTAGCTGGTGGGTCCCAGCAGTCAGGGGGAAATGTTTTTTCGTGAAATACGGTGGCCCGTCCGGTGGGTCCCCGCTGTCAGGCGGAGGAATCATTATTTTGCGCGTAATAAGGAGGAACTTCCTTGCTGCGGCCGTGGACCCAGCGGTCAGCCTCTCCATGTACAGTCCACGTCTGATGGAAGTCGTTCCTTGACCACGTTGACCACGCCGCACCGAAGCACCACGGCGGTGGACGACGGCGAGGACTAGGAAGGGGACGACTCGGAGCCGGGGAAGACGCAGCAGTCGATGCCCACGCGAAGAGGATTACGAGGGTTCACTGGTTCGGCTGCGGTGTGAGGCTGCTGTCGCCGCAGAATAACAGGGGGTGTGGGTGAGTAGAGGGATGGCCTGGCCAGCGGTGGGAGTAGTAGGGGGCGATGAGGCCTCCGCGACATCACAGCCGGCAATGGGAGGCAGGAGGACGTGGCACGACCGGTGCTGGTTTGGGCGGCTGGAGCAAGAATACCAGAGGTTGAAGAAGCACTACGGCCGTTGGATGAACATCGTACGGTAACAGGAGCTAGAATCATTCATATTGACTAAGTTGACAAAGCCCTCCGTCCCCATCAAGTTGGTAGGCCCACAAGTCAGCCTCTCACTATGCTGGGTTCCAGCTGGCAGGGGGAGTATTCATTTTTTTGTGCGCAATAAGGAGGCACTTCCTTGCGTGCGAAGATAGCTGGTGGGTCCGACCTATCAGCGGGGGCACCTTATTTTCACGAAATACAGACGCCCTTCCGGTGGGTCCCAAATGTCAGGTGGAGGAATCATTATTTTGCGCGTAATACGGAGGCATTTCCTTGTGTGCGGCCGTGGACCCAGCTGTCAGCCTCTCCACGCACAGTCTACTTCCGATGGTGTCGTTCGTTGACCACGTTGACCACATTGACCACGCCGCGCCGAGCGCATCCAAGGTGGTGGACGACGGCGAGGCCCCGGACAGCAACGAGCCGGAGATGGGAAGACGCGGGAGTAGAGTCGCAGATGGAGAGGTGTACAAGGGTTAACTGGTTCTAGTGTGGTGTGGTTCGGCAGTCGGTGGAGAAGAACAGGAGGTGTGGAAGGGTGGAGGGATGGCCTGGCCAACGGTAGAGTAGCGCTTCATAGCGAAGCGTGCTAAGCAGAGCTGCTAGCAGCAGCAGGCGGGAGGTGGTCCCGGCGGCGCTGGAGGAAGAAGACGAGAGATTGAAGATGGATGCCGGTCGTTGGATGTAAATCCAACGGCTAACATGTCAGAATCATTTGTTGACTAAATTGACAATGACTTGCGTTAGCTTCGACCTATTGGCCCACATTTCAGCCTCCAAAAATGTGGCACGTATTCAACCCATTTTTTCAGAATTTATAGTCTTTTTTTTGCGCGGTAAAATTTACAGTCAATTTGATCTTTTTTTGAATTACAGCCATTAGCTGGGCTGGGTGAACAAATAATGTAGCGTCCATGCGGCCCATTTATTTTATTTCCTAAAAAATTACAGGCCATTTGCACTTTCTCGAAATACACGATTTTGCTAGGCTGATTCTAATTATAATGTTGGGTTGGGCCAGCAATGTTATAAAAAAAATAAAAAGGGGCTGAGCATTTTGTTATAAATATATTTAAATAATAAGTGATATTATTACATTCGTCCTTAAATCTTACCAAGCTTCTGTACACAATCACTAGGATTTCCGTGCCAAAACAATCCAGGATTTTATTTGTTAAGAAATTATTTTTATAAGTTAATAAGATGTGGGATATTTTTTCTTACATATGTAAGTATCTGTTAAATATATGATGACAATAAAAATAATATATAATAACATATAAAATAATTTAAATATATATAATATAGTTAGAAGGGAAACATAAGTTGGACCTGGCGTTCCTATTCTTATATAGAAAATAGAACAGACCTCTGCGTTTTCTTCAAAAAATACATAAATTGGGCTGCCAAAAATAAAACCTCGGATGGGAGGTCCATAGGCCGATCGATACATGATGGCCCTAAGAAAATACAAACATGCCTATGGACCTCCCATCCGAGGCCGTGGGCTGCGCAAGTTAAAAATGAAAGCCTAGACGGGGCAGCCCAAAACCACGTCCAACACTTGCCAAAACTTCGTCCCTCGTTTTCTGTGTGTTTCGCACACTCGACATTGTGTGGGCATTTGGACTGTGCATCATATGAAGATGTGCTATGCACGAATGTTGATCAGCATGATGTTAACTGGCTGGTAGTTCCATTTTCGACCATGAATAAAACTTGCAACATGATGTTAACCCTGTTTGAAAAGGCCGTATTAATACTAATGCTCTGCCTCTAAAAGTTGAAGTTTCTTATCTGAAACTGAACTTGCAGTTTCTTATCTGAAACTGAACTTGCAGTTTCTTATCTGAAACTGAAACTTGCAGTTTCTTCTCTGAGAATCACATTGTCTGCACTTTTATACTCCTATGAAACTACATTTTTTAAGTGCTAAAAATAGATCTCTAGAATTCATAAAATACTTCATATGCTCAATACTGCAAATCTGAAATTCGAAAGACATTCATATTTGAAAGTACTCTCAAAATACACAACACAAAACACAATTCACAACCTGCAAATACTGACAACCCTAAGCTACTCCTGACAATTCACAACCTGCCCGACTATTGGGCTGGGGGGGTAGCCCCCTCCTATTCCTCAGCGGCAGACAGCCGCCCCGTGAGACGATGTGAACGGCGAGGGAGACGATGGCGGGGAAGCGTCATCGGGCCAACTGCTTTTCTCGTCTTGCAGTTGGGTTCGGTCGACGAAGAGTCCACCGGCTCGCTCTGGTAGGACACCCTCACAAACGGCACCATGTAGATGCTCGATCCTTCAACCTCTGGTGGATGCTCCATCTGGGATCGATACTCCCACCACCGCTCCGTCACGATCGGATTCGGTGAATCAGTTTACTCCATGACCCAGAGGAGCAGCTCTATGTACTCCGGCGCGACTCCCTCCGGGAGTATCGCCGCCTTTTCACTCTGTTGCAGATATTTGGCCATGGATGTCGCCGTCGCCGCTAGTTGGTCCTTGTTGTCAAACCAAGACTGTATCTCCAACATCCTAGCTAGCTTCACAGGGTCACCGTCTGTGATCCTCACGCATCGGTTGTACTCCTCCATCGATCTACTTCTCCACAGCACCTTCACTCGCCGGCGGTGGTTTTTGAATGGAAGAGGAGAGGAGCAGCGCTGGTTTTGGATTAGAACGGGAGAGGAGCGACGCTGGTTTTGGACTGGAACAGGAGAGGAGGGGCGGTGGTTTTGAAATGGAAGAGGAGAGGAGCGGCGCTGCATTTAGATTGGAATAGGAGAGGAGCGGCGGTTGTTTAAGAGGAGAAGAGCGGAAGAGCGGCGCTGGTCTTGGAAGTATTTTTTTGTTGTTTTGCGTATTTTGGGTCAAAGTTTGACCACGTACTATATTTGACAAGCAAAATGTGAATGCATGTCACCAAAAATTGTATCGCTTGGTTCGTATCTAAATGTACTTTCAAATTATATTATTCTTGCAACGTATAACATATATTTTATGTGCGAAAATCATGGTCAATTATGACCCAGAATAAAAGGGAGACTAGTTAATGTGGGGTCGCTTTCTTAATTGAAGGGTAAATTGATTTGATTTTGATCCAGTCACAGCGCGCCGGCCCTCTCGTCCAATCCTAAATCGCTGCCGCACGCTCCTCTCCCTCTTCTCCATTGCAAAACCACCTCCTCTCCTCTCCATCATCTCCATTCCAAAACCATCGTCTCGCCTCTCCCTCTTCTCTATTGCAAGACCACCGTCTCTCCTCCCATCTTCCAAAGCTAGCACCGGACCACTCAGAAGGACATCTATGGAGAGGATGCAGCAGCGAATCAGGCAGATCGCCAGCGGCGACCAGGAAAAGTTAGTCAGGTTGAAGGAGATCCTTAGTTGGTTTGACAATGAGTGGGAGATTTCGTGGACGGTGCGGGCCATGTGGCAATGTATGCGAAAGAGCGAGACGGCGGCGATGAGGGCGGCGATGTACATGTACTCCTCGGCGGCAGTCACGCCGCAATCCTCCGAGTTCATCGAGTATCTCCTTTGGGCGATGGAGCAGATAGATTCGCCCGTTGCGACAGTCAGGCGGAGGTGGTGGGCGTACAGGTCGAAGGTCAAGCACCTAGAGGATAACGAATCGATCGAGTATGGTGCGCCGTTCGTGAGGGTGCAGGGCCAGCCGGAGCCATAGGAGTATTCATTCTCCCACCGCAAGAGGAGTTCGGATGGCGCGGAGTCTCTTCCCCGCCGTTCTCCACGGTTCCCTCGACACTCGCCTCGTTTCAACGGCGGCGGTAGGGTTTAAGGTAAGCTTCGCACTAACCTAATCTTCCAGCTGCTCATGCTTACAATCAGTGTGACAGCTAATGAAAATCATGGTTACAATCAGTCTCCGAGTACTATGCCAATCACCCTAAAATAGCTCTGGACCTTTGGGTCAAAGTTGTGACACAGTGTACAAATAAAGAAAAATAGATTGGTGCTTCTTTCAGAAAAGAGTACTCCCTAGAAAACTGCCAATATAAGCTACTAGTATTTGGTTAGATGAGTTGCTACCGAGAAAGATCCATCCACAGAGAGCGCCACAGATCCCACTGGTGGTGGTGGATGCCAATGCGTGCATGCAGCATGCTTGGTGTCGGTAATTTTTACTTGGCACACCTCGCACTCTGCATATATGCCGGTTCCATACGTACATTTGTGCAGTTCCACCAAAATGTAGCTGAATAACCCTGTTTGCACAGATAATGAAAAAGCGTGATTACATTATAGTGGCACTAGTTGATGAAACACACAAAATAAATAGAAGAAAATATTGCAATATTATCATAGTATGCCATGCTGCGACGGCGAGATGGGCCCTGCGACGCCTCATACGGTATGCCTCATACTGGACATCGTCCCAAGTCTCCCAGATACACCTTCTGCCAGTGATGAACATCAGTGTACAGCGGTAGTACAAGGAGGCGCCTTGAGACATTCAAATCTCTATTTTTGTACATATAAACTAAAATTAAGCACCCCAGTTTGCAGAAACGCTTAAACATTAACAATGGGACTAGTTGATGAAACATACATTAACAAAGAGAAGCACTTTTTTTATCTACATTGGAAATGAAATGATAGAGATGACACTCGCTCTATTTTAACTGTATTATTACTTCATTTTATTAGTGACACTAGGGTCGAGCAGGTGGCAAACGAGGTGTACCGTGCGTCGCAAGGATGGAGGCCGGGGGTGCTTAGACTGGGATGCTGAAGCTGGCTCTTTTAGTTACCAACATGGATGATTCCATTCATGGGACCTTTTGGTGCATTTCACCTAAGATGAAGCAATGTCCCGTGAGCTAGCAGCTTCTTCAATTTTTTTAAGAAAAGGGCTCCAGCCCCGGTTCCATTTCCATCAGAAAACGAAACCCACCGAGCTTCTTCTTCATTAGTTGCAATAAAATTGAGCAACATCAAGGTTGGTTGTGAAGCTCCTGGAATGCTCAACTATAATTTCGATATCATTTGTGCAGTTCAACTAAGATCGAGCGTGAAATGTATATCTCTGTTTGCACAAAAAAGGTGGAAAGGAGGGTGACTAACAAGTGATGAAACATGCATCAAATGAAAAGAAGCACGTTCCTTATCTGAATGGCAATCCTACAAGGTAGAGAGCAATTTCTAAAGCACTGGCATTGCTAGATATTAGTGTGGGCATTAGGATTAACAATGACAACCGTTAAATATGACATTACTTTGGGCATGGGAGAGTAGGCGGACCAGGACAGTTGCATTTCTAATGAAAAGAACCAACTTATCTTAATGGGAAATTTTAGCAAGACATGTAAAGAAGTGCCATTGATTCATATTACTGGAGGCATTACATTGAAAACAACATTGGTTTAACGTGTCCTTACTTTTAACAGTGCGACTGCTACATTTTACCAGTGGCATTACATAAGAGTGGCTCGGGGCAACAAACATCAGAACAGGATATCTGGGTTGGTCCCATTTTTGTTCGGTATGGCTACCTTATACTGTGTGAGGCTAGCAAATCTGGTGCTGGATTTACTCTGTTGACTTGTCCCCCAGTCCCCACTTTCTTTCCTTTTTCAACCAATAGATCGGGTTTATATTGAGTTTGTACTGCGTTTCCCTTTATTTCCCTATTAGCCCTAGAGACCAGTTGGATAGCCAGTCTCTGCTACTTTTCGCCCCCATTATTTCCTCTTTCGACCAAGTCCTAGATTCAGGTAACAAATCCTCCCCCACCCCACCCCCTTTCTTCCTTGTTTGAACCAAGTAGTACTAGATTCAAGTGCATGAACTAGTTTTACCTCTTAGACATAAAAAAATTGGTGGTTTTCGAACAGCCGATCGATCCTATCTACGAGGGGGCCTGAGAAATAGTAAAAGATACAAATGCAGCGACATTAGGAGCTCGGGAAGTAGAGCAAGGCCGGTTTCGAAGGAAGTTATACCTGATGGTCGCCGGGATGTTGCTAGGTGGGCGGCGGGAGGCCAGATCTGCCCACACTACGGCAGCGAGGAAGAAGGGGTCGGAGGCCCTCCCTCGCTAGCGGTGCTTGGGAGAGAACGGCAAGGCAGGCTGATCGGGACGCGCCCAGCAGTGGGTAAGAGCCGTCGCGAAGGACGACCGCGTGAACGTTGCACCTTCTCACCTTCCCCAGCGGAGAGGATCCGGCTGGATCTGTGACCAGGGGTGAGCAGAGAGAGAGAGTGTGTGTGACTACCGCTATCGTGCTTAGATCTGGAGAGGCCGAAATAGTGTGAAGAGAGCAACACTAGCAAGCAAGCGTGGAGGCTCCTGCCTATATAGTGGAGTAGTACTAGTTTTCTTTTGTCCACCGGAGCCGGCTTGACCTCGTCAATGACTGTTGAGAAGTCTTCATGCACGTGGCCCGGAGGCGCAGTTGTCGTCATTTTGATCTGAAGCGCCGGATTATAACATATAACACAAAAAAATGCCACATGACAAGAAATCATAACCTCACTGCCCAAAGGAGACAACATGAATCCCGACGGACAAACTATACGAGGAACAAAGCTCAAATTAAAGATAAACTCGTAGAAAAGGGGTCCGTCGATAGATGTCCTAATTAACATAGCCGGCTTGACCTAGATGGCAGCCGAGTAGTCACTGTTCGTGCATGTGCCCCCAATGACTAGCCCAACTCAGTTGTCGCTGTTTAACCCTCGCAGTGATCCAAAGCACATGACACCTAATTTTGCGAGATGACAAGAAACCTTTTTTAGATTTCTCACCACAATTACAGCCATGTACAACACAGCCTGCATGATATGTACACGATAGCCAATCCAGGCGTGTCTGCTGGAGTCTGGTCACATGCATGGACGAACTGATCTTCCGTGTCTTGCAGGGATCGTCCAGGCACCAACATAGTACAACACTTCTCTAGTACTATCGCTCGTCTCCCTCTTCTATTAAGTCACCCGACTTGCGGGGCCGGGGAGTGTGCCTATGATCGGTTCTCAATTGCCGTCCCACATGTGTGTGCAAACGCAATATGACGCGCGTTCCATTCGGAGAGCAGCATACCAGACCGACCGACCGTCTGGGGTGCGACGCGAACGCGACGGGCGTGCTGTATACTCCGTACATGTGTACCGCTGTTTTCTAGATGCTTTGCTCCATAGCGCGGGCGCAATCCATGGATACAAAATTAGTATACTATGTACTATTTAAAAGTCGAGGGCGGTACTTTTCCTGCGCGGTAGGCGGCGGGGCAGTTCCGCCTAGTCGGTTCGACAGAGATGCAAGAAGACGAGGGAGTAGGCTGTTGCAAACGTAGGGCTGTGTGATTTGACAGCGAGTTACTGCTGGACAGGTGGAGCCCCGTGATTTGACTTGCCATTATCATTTTAACTGCGGCGCTACGACCGGCGTGAGTCTCCCGATTCCTGACCACCTCCATACAGGTGCCTCTCCCAATGCTCCACCATGTAGTAGAGGCTGGCTCTTGCATGAGAGCCCACTTCTCCACTTTTTCCTTGCCTCTCTTTCCTCCACATATGCAAAAATGCCATGTAAAGCGCACTATTGTACTTATTTTTACTTGCTCCTACAGGTGCTTAAGCTTGCCACATAGGCATAAAGTCTGATGTGGCAAGTTAATCAAGAAGAGAGAGAGTAGTTTGGTGTCCCAAGGAAGAAATGGTGCTAAGCGCGTGTACCTAGGTGAAAAGACAATTTTGAGTCTATAGCTAATTAAATGAAGAAAACTTAGCAACACCATTTCATTGGAAGAGGTCACTCCTTGGCAAATTCAATAAATACTAGTACTCCCTGTGTCCCATAACATAAGAACGTTTTTGGCACTACACTAGTGTCAAAAACGTTCTTATATTATGGGACAGAGGGAGTACGAAGAAAGAGATAGAGAGGAGTAAAAAAATACACTTATAGCCAACCTTATAGCCAACCTTGTTGTAGTATGAGTGACTAAGTGATGACTATGTATGACATGCCAACATCAGATAGCCCAACGCACCGTGTTAAATCTCCAAGGGCGCGACCGCGCGAGCGACGCGACGGTTGTGGTAGGCACGACCATGATACGGGCTGCTGGCAGCCCTTGGATCTGAGATCAAACGGTCGCATGCTAAGTTGCTGAAAATTTGCAGAATAACCCTCCAGGATAGGATATTCACCCATAGGTCTAGAATCACGCCATGCAACCGTTCGATCTCAGATCCAAGGGTTCTCGGAAGCCCGTATCATGGGAGAATGGAAAGCCACTACCCTTCCATTTGCACGCTGGCAGTTCGCTCCTACTCGTCCCCGCACGTCCTTCAATACTACGACGGTTCGCTCCTAGTCGTCCCGTCCATTCACATTACGGTAGTTCCACTAATCCTAACCCTCCTCCCAAATCCATGGCGTCCCAAATCTCCATGATCGGCGGTGAGTACAAGGTTAGAACCATCACCGGCGATGAGTTCGACGTCATCTACACCCGTTCTTCCGCGACGGTGAAAGGATGCCTTTCTCGCTTCAGACGCATGTTCGAAGTCTCAGATGATGAGTGGGTCACTGGGCTAGATGTTGAGTATACCACAGTCCTGGGATGAGAGAAGGATCTAAAGGATGAAGAGAGGAAGAAGCCCGCCGTGATCCAGGTTTGCGTGCATCACTTATGATTGGTCTACCACATATGCCATGCCGACGTTGAGTGCCAGGATTTTAAGGACTTCCTCGAGAGCAACCTAGTCAAATTTGTTACTGTAGACTTTGGTAACGACAAAGAAGTCCTGCGTCGGATAGGCCTCGTTGTAGGCAACACCTTCGACCTCCAGAAGAATCGGCTGGTGTCCTCTCGTCAGCCTTCAATGCTGACCCTGGCAGGAGCCATGGTTCATCCTTCGTGCGGTAAAGTGTAGAAACCTCCATACACGTTTCATCGTCATGCATGGCAGCGGAATGTACTAGATATAGACCACATCCATTACGCTGCAATGGATGGCTACCTTTGCTTCAATATCTACAAGGGTTGGATGAAGAGCAACAACCAAGTGTGCGGTTCAAGCAAAGAAGTATCGGCCAAGAGGAAGAGGGACAAGGACGAAGTCGAGGACATGGACGAGGACTCCGAGTAAGGTGGCAGTGTCGTTGCTCATGGTGGTTCTAATGCAGTGTCTACCGGAATAGTTGCAAAGTTTAATTTCAGGTGTGCTTAATTTAATTTGAGGGGTGTGTTGTGCTCAGCCCCCAGCAGAACTATGTTATGTTTCTTCTCGTTACTTTAACTCTTCAGTACGTACATACTAGTATTTCTTACATTTCATCTTTTAGTTGGTATAGTACTACCACTCGTTTCTTCACATTATATACGTACAATATATATGGCCAACATCATATACCCAGCAGTTTAGTTGTCAAAGAATTTCAGGGTGCTTAGTTTTATCAAAGAATTCCAGGATGCTTAGAGGGTGCTTGGATCCAAGGGACTTATTTTAGTCTGACTAAAAATAGTCTCTTTAAGAGGCTAAAGTTCCAAGCACCGCTGACTAAAGAGGGGCTAAAACTAGTTTTGAGACTAAATTTTTTTAGTCAGGGGTACCCCTACTAAAATGTGGATTAGTCCTCTCTCTACGCATTTAACTCCTCTCCTTTAACACAGGCGAGTTCTAGATTGGAGGGTTTGGAGAATAATAAATGCTCACTAACTTGATTTTAGCCTTTTTAGTATTTGGATCCAAGCATGGGTGAGGCTAGCATGTTTTAGTCCCTCTACTTTTAGTCATGGGACTAAAACGTATCCAAGCACCCTTTTAGTTTTATTTGAGGGGTGGGTTGTGCTGGACACCATTATTGTGACTAGCCTTTTTAATAGTACTATATGCATAATTTGGCGACGAGCGCTCTCTATATGTACCACCTTTTTTAATTTCATGTTTTGCTCCATGGCGCAATCCATCGATACTACTGCTGTACAAAAGTATACATTTTTAAAAGGCTAGAGGGCGGGGCAGTCTAGCTTGGTCGGTTTCACGAGAGGCGAGGGCCTTTGTGATTTGACGGCTCGTTACTGCTGGAAGGCGGGGCCTTGTGATTTGACAGCTTGTATAAATGCGCCGATGACCTGATCGAGGAGGAGCAAAGAACCGTGCGGTATACTCAAGTTTTCCACTGGAGTAGTACTGCGAAGGAGGAGCACGAAACACGGCAGCCCAGTGCCATATGGCGATAAAAATGATCTAATTTGCTAGTCATCTCATTGTTAGCATTGTTCTATTCATTCCCTAAAAAAACCATTGTTCTATTCATGCCTCGCAGAGAACGTGACACGTGCAGCGAAACACCCGAAGCAAAAGATGAAACACAGGAGCAAAAGAAGAAGGAAGATTATCACCCCAAATGATCTAATTCGCCGCGTAGTCATAACTGCTTCTTCATCGCCACCACGACCTCCATCTCCTTGCGCGTCTCCTCCGCCATCTTCTTCATTCTGTCCATGACGCGGGATTTCTCGACGCGAGCCTTCATCATCTGTTCCACGGCGGCATTACGTACCTTGACAGCAGCCGGGTGCTCGATGCGGAGCTTCGCCAACTCCTCCTTCTGTTCCATGACGAGGGCCTGCAGCATCTTCACCGAGGAACTACTATTCTCATGCAGCTTCTTCCAGCCGGCGTTCTTCTCCTTCAACAGGTCGATCTCATGGCAGAGCTTCGCCTTGTCCTCCTGAAGTCGCAGGATTTCGCCGGTCGCCTTCTTCTCCGAGGCAATGCTCTTCTTCTGCAGCATCACCAAGCCGGCGGTCAACTCCCCCTGCTGATTGAGCTCAGCGGGCATGTCGTCGAGGCTCTCCTTCAGCAACTCCATCAATCCTTGGATGTACTCCTTCTGCTTATTGAGCTGATCGGGCATGCCGTCAAGGGATAACGACTCCAGCTCCGCCGGCTCGGCATGTTCGCCTCCGTGGCTAGGGCGCTCCTGGGAGCCATCGCCTGCCCGTGAAAGATCTTTCGAGGTCTCTGCGTGGCGGTGAGCCCTCTCTTTTTTCCGCAGCCTTGGTTGCCGCTCCCTTGTTATGAGTAGTTCTCGACCTAGAGCTCTGCTCACCGGCCATGGCAACGACGGACGAAGAAGAAGCACTTATGAGGAGGAAAGGTAGAGTAATTTTCGGTTAGGTAGTTCCCCTTTTTATAACCTAAGTACTAGCACTAGTACTAATACCTGCATAGTGGGAACACGTTCAGGTTTGGAACGTACTAGTAGGTGTGAGCAGGCTTTCGAATGTGATGGGAACAAGGTAAAGATTAATTGATGGTTTTGGTTTCGAGGCCCGAAACGGCTCCCGAGGAGTTTAGCGGAACATAAATTTCAAGTACTACACTACTCAAATGCGGAAATATTATGTTACTCTAAAAAATTGGCACAAAATACGAAGGAGACCAATGGAAGTACTACTAGCAACCCACGATTTAACTACTCGCATGCGCGCAGTGGAGTAATAATGTCTTTCTTCCGCCCTCACGTCCACTCAATTTGCATGCGCTGTATTAATTGACCATCAATGAAGTGAACGACTTTACACGCGTCAAATTATCACATGGGGTGGATCTTGGTACAAAATTGCGTCCGCCCGTGTACCCGCGTGTGCATGCGAGGGAATGAGTGCGTGCATGGCGTGCGTGCACATCTTCGCTTCGTGCATGTACCGCCAGTATGGCTCAGGGAGGATGAGTACATTCTTCTAGAACCAGCAACACGTCACTATGATCAATCCACGCAAGGAGGTCGCGACAACGCCTCCACATGTGCCACGTGGCTTCATGAACTGTACGAGAGACACTGTGTAGCGTGCCATTGGTATTCTAATTTACGTGTTTTGCACAAACTCGAAGTACTAGTAAGGTACACAAGCATTGCACGCATCAAATTTTGCAACCAAATTATGAATAAATACCACACTATAGCATGTAAGCTCTGAGTCATATATGCCTGATGTAGCCCTTCGTTTAATTCTTATAGTTCATCTCATTCAGAATCAATTAGTTTTTATAAAAAAGCTAAGAACGCGGGAATAGGAAAAACATGGGATTATAGTGGAATGTCGTCTTGAATCATACAGGATTGTACGAGTGTTTGATTGTGCATAGAAAAAACGCAGAATTCTTTCAAAGAGGTTTGAGTGGATGGGATGTTTCCTAAGAAATCTAGTGCAAATGAATCATATGAAACAACTCCTATGGTTTACAATCCTACGAATCAAAGAAAACCAAGATAGGAAAAATTCCTAATGATTAGAATCCTCCAAAATTCCTTTGAGAATCCTTTGAATCAAAGAAGCCCTTAATCTATTTTATGATTCATGGAATTGTGCGTTGTAAAGCATAAAGTAAAAACAAATAATGGCAATTCAACTAGATAAAAAGTTTGGGCAGTTATGATACGGAAGATTCTGGAACAAAAGAGAACCACTGTTGTTTTGAGGTTTGTGCATTATGCTTAAGTTCAACCATGGAGTCTGCTAGATTGTACATGTGCCAAAATCCGGAGGTGGGCTAGAAGATGGTGCGAGGGGCCGAGTGGAGGGAGACTATGAAGGAATGCACAAGTGCGAGATCGATATTTAGAGAGAGGGGGCGAACACGTGCGCTGTTGCGCGCAGTGGCGGAGCCATGAAAAATAAATGAGCTAGGAGGCGAAGCATTGCTAATCCTTTACGAGGAGGGTCAATTCATGAACTTAAACCATTCTTAGCAGCAATTGTCTAATGATCACATTCATATTAGCCTCGATATATAGTGATGTTAGGGGGGAGGGGTGCAGGTCCCTTACAGCCCCCTGTCTTCGCCATTGTGCACGCGTCTGAGAGATGAAGCGGGAGGCATGGATGATGAGAGGGGGGCGTTGGATATATAATTAATGTGGGTGTATTAGCTATATATATGTTAATCCTATATAGAGAGGTATAGATTGATCGATGTGGACGTGGGAAAGAGGGTGAGACCTCACTGGATATATCGATTGATCGGTTTGTGTGGAAAACTATGAAAGACCTAGCTATATACACAAATACATAGAGGAACATCGATCGTTGCGCATGCACGCGTGAGAGATAAAGAATGCCCGATATGATGGAGAGGGGGATGTGTGTGGGTGTGTGCCTTCATGCGAGACCGACCTGAAGAAAAAGATTGCATGCGTGCGATGGATAATGCCGACTGGTAGTGTGTGTGCATGCATGCACGAGAGAAAGTTAGTAGTACAATTATAAAGAGAAGACTACTGTATGGGTGTAAAAGAATAGGTGAGGTCATAATCAATGTAAAGTTGAATTCAAATATTTGAATAAGAGATCCTGATGTTTGAAACCCATGCATGCATGAATATAACAGAGATCTGCGCGGTGTGGTTTGGAAACGAGCATGTTGTAATGTATACACATTGAACAAGGTGAGACTGATTTGAATTTGAGATACCGATGGCAGACATCATTTGGCCACATCGCATCTGTGCATGGACACACTATTCTAATTGGAGATGATGGGCGGCTTTCGCATGACATATCTATATCTATACACCTATATATATTATATTTTATATTTTTTTATATTGTGTGTGGGTAACTTTAACTTTGAAAGATGGTCGTTGGATGAGGCAAATCCGATGGTCCAAAGATGGCAAATTTGAGCACTACTGGTCGTTGAATATCATCTAGATTCCACCAGATTTTGCCACATGTATAATCTAGAAGACTCCATGGTTGAACTTAAGCATAATGCACAAACATCAAAACACAAGCACTTCTTATTTGTTCTAGAATCTTCCGTATCAGAATTTCCCAAATGTTTTCTACATGATTTGCCATTATTTGTTTTACTTTATGTCTTACGACTCACAATTCCATGAATCTTAAAATAGATTAGCTTTCTTATAAAAACTAGATGATTTTGAATGAAATGAACTATAAGAATTAAACGAACATCTACATCATGCATATATGACTCAAAGCTTGCATGCTATAGTGTGGTATTTATTCATAATTTGGTTGCCAAATCTCATGCGTGTAATGCACGTGTACCTTACTCTAGTCTAAATGGTGTTTGTGTGTGTGTTGTGCGTGTTGAGGTGCAAATTGTCTTTTTTTGGGTACACGTTAAGCTTGTGTTCTTCCGAAATTTCAAGCCGCGCCTTGTTATGCCGAAAATTCAAGCTAGCGTCTCTGCCTATCGTGCTACGAAACTGTAGCGACCAGACCTTAGACGGTCAAGTCTCTGTGCATCAGTGTCATCCCTGGATCAGTAATGCTGACATGCACAGTACTCAAAGGATTTATAACTGAGTAGCAATCACACACTTATTACATCGAATGTCTCAAAAGAGAACTTAATAGAATAAATATGGCTTAAGGCCATCTAAAAACAATAACAGCGGAAGACTTGGAAGACAAGCGAGTCCATCAACTCCAACAGCATCACTGAGTATAGAACCACGACCTAAGGCACCTTACTCGTCGTCTGAAAAGTCTGCAACATGAAACGTTGCAGCCCGAAAACAGGTCAGCACATGGAATATGCTGGCAATGTAACACATAGAGAGTAATGAACAGAATAATGCTATACTACATGCATATTTGGCTGGTGGAAAGCTCTATGGTTACAGTTTTGCGAAAAGCCAATTTTTCCCTACTGCAAAGGAATAAATTTTATTCAACTATCATGGTGGTTGTTAAACATTGAGAATGGGTGACACCATCTCAATCCCAATTAAGTTTCAACATTAATCCCAACAAAATTAATTAAAGTAACATGATGAGATTCACATGATAATCCAAGTACTAGATACTCAAGTTGTCCATAACCGGGGACACGGCTAACCATGATTAGTTTATACACTCTACAGAGGTTTGCACAATTTTCTCCACAAGACTCAATCTCCTCCGTTGGGATTCTCGCACTACATGATGTTTGAGAAACGGATGACCGAGACATAGTCTTTCAGAAGCGTTTGCACCTTACGATCGGGTAGACAGTACCACCTACAACCCCTACATCTGCTAGTCTACCACTGTATGAGTTCACACAACTTAATCAACTATGCTAGAGCCCATAATAGCTTATGGCTGCACACAGAAGTTTCTAGCATGAATAATCTCATGATCCCTTTGAGCCTGGGTAGCGGTCCATAAAAAAACAGACAATCGCTGGAATACCCTGGTGCCTCAATCCACCCAGATGTGTGTTTAAGTAGCCACCTTAAACTGAACCATTAATAAACAATCGCACATCTGTCATGGATACACTCACCCAATCCACGTCTACTAGCATAGCATAGCAATATAAGTAAACATAGAAGTAACTCCCAAGGGTTTGGTAATAAACAGGGCAATAGGTTCTACCTCATCAGCTACTTCCCAACCCACAATTTAATCAGATCCTAATCATGCAATTGTTTGAGGATTGATCTAATGCAATAAAACTGGGTATGAAAAGAGGTATGATCAAAGTGTTACTTGCCTTGCTGATGATCCGTGAAACCTAGGGATTCGAAGTAGCAAGCGGCGCACTCCGGGTACTCTATCGCAAACAAACAAGCATACAATAAGTACTCGTCTAATGCACAGGTAAAACTCAAATAAGAGATCTAACCAGAAAGTTCAACTTAAGAACTCCGGTTTGCCAAAAAGAATCAAATCAAACGAAGAAACGAAAGTCAAACGGCGAAAGAAACAAGCTTCATTTACTAATCTGGACCTAAGTCAAATTTTACAGTAGCAAAACCTTGTTTGAGTTGGTTAAACAGAAAGAGAGTTTCGAGACGAAACTCTAGGCGCTTGAATCGCCTGATTCCGACAAACGAGCGAAAAGTTAAACCAAAACGAAAAACAGATCGGAAATCGCGATGAGAAATAATCGCGGAAAATCCGAGAAAAAGAAAAACTGACGAACAGTTTAACGAACGTTCGTTAACTGTAACTAAACGATGAACGCGTTCGTTAAAACGAACGAACGAGCGAACGCTCGCTAAATAAGAAAACCGAAAAAACAAAACAAAACCGATCTAAAAAAAACCTAGGGTTTTCTAAAAAAACCGAATCGGTTTTCTGACCGGGCGGCTGGCGGCTACCTCAGCTCGGGGCTCCGCAAAATCCGGCGGCTCCGGCGGGGCGACAGGAGGCGGTGTGGGGCTGCGGGCGTCGGCGACGGCGGCGACCTTGGGCGGCGGGGCGGCTCGGCGGTGGTGCGGCTCTGGCGG
>NC_057802.1:431844425-431849457 GCF_018294505.1 Triticum aestivum
AGGGGCGGCGGCGGCGGCTATTTAAGGAGGGGGGTGGCGCAGCTTGGGGAAGGGGGCGCCTCGGGAGGCGGCGGCGGTCTCCGATCCGGAGACGGCGGCGGGAGGCGGTGGCGCGGGCGGGCCGGCCTAGTTTGGCTGGGCTTCGGCCCAGTCGGGCGCGTGGGAGTTGTTTTTAACAATTCCGCCGAAACTGAGAAAAATTCTAGAAAATAAAATAAAATTCTAAAAAATGCCAAAATAAATTTTTCACCGTCTAAATAAAATATTTAGAACAAGATGAACATTTTCTTGGCCCTAAAATGCAATTTTGAAAAACATGCAATTTTCCTAAATTCAAATAAAATAGCAAAACTCCAAATAAAATAAGATTTGATTTTTTTATTAAATCCTCAATATTTCTTATTTTTGGGAAAGTCATTTTATTCCCTCTCTCTTATTTTTATAAATGAAATAATTGAAGATAAAATAAATAAAATCAAATGATCCTATTTTCGAAAATTGAGAAAACCCAAATATGAAAATAACAAAATCCCCAACTCTCTCCGTGGGTCCTTGAGTTGTGTAGAATTTCTACGATCAAACCAAAAATGCAATAAAATATGATATGCAATGATGATCTAATGTATAACATTCCAAATTGAAAATTTGGGATGTTACAAACCTACCCCCCTTAAGATGAATCTCGCCCTCGAGATTCGGGTTGGCTAGAAAATAGGTGAGGGTGGTCCTTCCGTAGATCTTCCTCTCGCTCCCAGGTGGCTTCATCCTCGGTATGGTGGCTCCACTGAACTTTGCAAAACATGATAACCTTGATGCGGGTGACTCGGCTGGCATACTCAAGAATCTTGACTGGTTTCTCCTCATAAGTCAAATCACTATCCAACTGAATCGCCTCCAGTGGCATTGTATCTCTCAGCGGTATATCAGCCATCTCTGCGTGGCACTTCTTCAACTGGGAAACGTGGAACACATCGTGAACTCCTGACAATCCTTCGGGTAATTCCAACTTGTAAGCAACTTCTCCCATACGCTCCAAAACTTTGTATGGTCCTACAAAACGTGGCGCTAACTTTCCCTTAACTCCAAAGCGCTTAACTCCCCGAAGTGGAGATACACGAAGATAAAATCTGTCTCCGATTCCGTAAACTGTCTCCTTACGTTTTGAATCCGCATAGCTCTTCTGTCTGGATTGGGCTACCTTGAGCCTATCGCGAATCAACTTCACCTTCTGTTCAGACTCCTTAATCAAATCTGGTCCAAACAACTGGCGGTCTCCAACTTCGTCCCATAACAACGGTGTTTTACACCTCCTTCCGTACAAAGCTTCGAAAGGGGCCATCTTCAAACTGGATTGATAACTGTTGTTGTAAGAGAACTCTGCATATGGCAAGTTATCGTCCCAACAAGATCCATAATCTAGCGCACAAGCTCTCAGCATGTCCTCCAGAATCTGATTGACTCTCTCGGTCTGTCCATCTGTCTGTGGATGAAAGGTTGTACTGAATTCTAGCCTGGTACCCAAAGTTTCATGTAACTGATGCCAGAACTTTGAGGTAAACTGGGTTCCTCTATCTGATACAATGCTCCTTGGAACTCCATGCAGACATACAATTCTGGTCATGTATATCTTTGCCAACTTAGCACTGGTGTAAGTGGTCTTCACTGGGATGAAATGAGCTACCTTCGTCAAATGATCGACTACAACCCATATTGAGTCATAGCCCGAACGAGTCCTGGGCAATCCCATGATAAAATCCATGCCTAGTTTAGCCCACTTCCATTCGGGTATCGGCAATGGCTGTAGCAATCCTGCTGGCTTCTGATGCTCTGCCTTCACTCTCTGACATACATCACAAACTGCTACATACTCCGCAATATCCTTCTTCATTCCGGTCCACTAGAAAGTATCATTCAAATCCAAATACATCTTGGTATTTCCTGGGTGAATTGAATACGGCGAGTCATGAGCCTCCTGCAGAATCAACTTCCTGATCTCCGGGTCATTAGGCACATAAATGCGGTCCTCAAACCATAAGGTATCGTGCTCGTCCTCACGAAATCCCTTGGCTTTTCCTTTGCTCATCCTTTCCTTTATTCCGGCAATCTCCTTGTCTGTCTTCTAAGCTTCTCTGATCTTATCCATCAGAGTAGACTGTATCTCCAATGCTGCAACATAGCCTCTCGGAACTATTTCCAAACATAGCTCGCGAAGATCCTCGGCTTATTCCTTCGGTAACTCTCCGGTCATGGTGTGTTGACATGGCTCTTGCGGCTCAACGCATCTGCTACTACGTTAGCCTTTCCGGGGTGATAATGCAATCTCATATCATAATCCTTTATGAGCTCCAACCATCTCCTTTGCCTGAGATTCAACTCCTTCTGCGTGAAGATGTATTTCAAACTCTTGTGATCTGTGTACACCTCACAGTGGTTTCCGATGAGAAAATGTCTCCATGTTTTCAACGCATGTACTACGGCTGCTAACTCCAAATCATGCGTAGCGTAATTCATCTCATGGGGTTTAAGCTGTCGTGAAGCATATGAAACAACTCTTCCTTCCTGCATAAGCACTGCTCCAAGTCCTCGACGAGAAGCATCACAGTATACTTTATAATCCTTGCGCTGATCTAGCAGAATCAACACTGGTGATGTAACCAAACGTTTCTTCAACTCTTGGAAACTAGCTTCACATTCCTCAGTCCAGTTGAACTTGGTGTCCTTCTTCAACAGCTCCGTCATGGGCTTAGCAATCCTTGAGAAATTCTCAATGAATCTCTGGTAGTATCCTGCAAGTCCAAGAAAACTCCGGATCTCTCCAACTGATGTGGGTGATTCCCAGTTGGTCACAGTGTCAACTTTGGTGGGGTCTACTGCTATTCCTTCTCCGGATATAACATGTCCGAGGAATCCAACTTCCTTCAACCAAAACTCACATTTGCTCAACTTGGCGTATAACTGATGTTCTCTGAGCTTCTCAAGTACCAAACGCAAATGTTCCTTATGCTCCTCTTCATTCTTGGAGTAGACCAAAATATCATCAATGAACAGCACGACGAACTTATCCAAAAACTCCATAAACACCTTGTTCATCAGGTTCATGAAATAGGCAGGTGCGTTAGTCAGACCAAATGACATAACAGTATACTCGTACAACCCATACCTAGTGGTAAAAGCCGTCTTAGGTATATCCTGCTCTCGAACTTCAATTGATGGTATCCTGACCGCAGATCGATCTTGGAAAATACCTTAGCTCCTTGTAAGCGGTCAAACAAATCATTGATCATCGGCAGTGGGTACTTGTTTTTGATGGTCACTTCATTCAGTCCTCGATAATCAACAACCATCCTTAACGATCCATCCTTCTTCTCCACTAGAAGCACTGGCGATCCCCAAGGTGAAGAACTTGGGCGAATATAGCCTTTATCCAGCAACTCCTTAAACTGCTTCTTAATCTCCTCCAAATCCTTTGCGGGCATCCTGTACGGTCTCTTAGATATTGGCCCTGTGCCTGGCAAAAGCTCAATCAAAACTCAATGTCTCTATCCGGTGGCATGCCTGGCAACTCCTGTGGAAATACGTCAGGGAAATCCTTCACCACCGGTACTTCCTCCTGTACAACTCCTGATAAAGAATTCACCTGAGTCCTCTTCGGCACATGCCGGGATACATACTTGATCCTTCTTCCTTCTGGGGTGGTAAGAAAAATCGACTTACTAGCGCATTCAATGTTCCCTTCATACTTCAATAACCAATCCATGCATAATATCACATCCATTCCTTGCGATTCCAATACTATTAGGTCCGAGGGAAACACGTAGTTACCAATCCTTAAGGGTAACCTATCACACCATAGACTAGCCATATACTCTGCTCCTGGCGAGGTTACTAACATGGGTGACCTAAGGGCTTGGGTTGGCAATTTATACTTATCCACAAATCCCCTTGATATGTATGAATGCGATGCACCAGTATAAAAAAGAACGAGTGCAGTAAATGACATAACCAAAAACTTACTTATTACTGCATCTGGCTGGGCTTCAACCTCCTCCACGCTAACGTGGTTCACATGTCCTTTGTTGAAAGGGTTGGGCTTCTTCCCAGAGCTTCCATTACCATTTCCATTCTTAGCTTCAGGACACTCATTAGCATAATGTCCAGTCTTCTGGCACTTGTAGCAAGTGATTTGGCTCAGATCTCTCTTAGCTGGGGTCGATGGGTTGGTACGGTTCTGTCCATTGCTTCCTCCATTCCCATTACCATTCTTGGGTCCACTATGGTTGTGCGAACCTCCTGCTCCATGGGTATGCTGAAAAGGTGTAACACCCCGCATTTAACTTGCCATATTTGTAACTCCGACTCTTGCCATTTTCGGCTATGTGTTATGATATTCCCTCCGTGGTCGCGTTTTGTCTTTCGTTTTGCATTTTGTTCATGTCACGCATATCATATCATGTCATCATGTGCATTGCATTTGCATACGTGTTCGTCTCATGCATCCGAGCATTTTCCCCGTTGTCCGTTTTGCAATCCGGCGCTCCTATCTCCTCCGGTGCACCCCTCTTGTTTTCTTTCGTGTGCGGGTGTCGAACTTTCTCGGAATGGACTGAGGCTTGTCAAGTGGCCTTAATATACCACCCGGAGACCACCGGTCAAGTTTCATTCCATTTGGAGGTCGTTTGGTACTCCAATGGTTAACCGGGCATCCGCAAAGTCCATTTGTGTGTGCAGCAAAAACTCCCCTAAAAACCATCGCAAAACCCAACAAACTCTCTTCCATTCTCTAGTTCGTTCGATCACGGTCGTGTGGGCGAAAACCGCACCTCATTTGGAGCATCCTAGCTCCCTCTACCTATAAATATGTGAGACCCCCGAGATTTTCGCGCAGTCCAACCCTAGCTCCGTTCCCTCTCCGCCGCCGGACACGTCCGGACCGGACCGGCCGCGTCCGCCGCCGCGCCCCGACGAATCAGAAGCCGCCACGTCAGCGCTCCGGCCTCCCACCGCCGTCGGCCCGGCGAGCCCGAGGAGGGCC
>NC_057802.1:431849729-431871512 GCF_018294505.1 Triticum aestivum
CCGGCGCCTCCTCCTCCGCCGCCTCTTCCCCGCACGCCGGCCTCCTCCTCCAGCCTCTCCCTCCTCTGCTCGGGTCGCCCTCCATCGCCGGCGACGAGCTCCCTCGAGGACTCCCCGATCCAGATCCACTGTTTCGAGCGAAGGTTGACTTTTCCCGATTCCAAAATTCTTCCAAGTCTTTTTCTTTACAGCATATGCTCATGTTCATCAGTGCATAACTCCTTGCATGTAGGTCCGTTTCGCGCGTGTAATATGTCAAATTGTTCGTCTCGTGATGCTCTACATTTTGTTCAATTGCACCATGTTCATTAGTGGTCATCTTGATGCCCAAAGCTCTGTTGCAAGAGGGCTAGTTGCTGTTATCTGCTGGTTCTTAACAGAACTTGGAGATTTGTCATTTTTGTATCATTAAATCTGTGCATCTTATGGGCATGAGCTCTACATGTGTTTTGTTGTATGCCATGCCATCTTTCCAAGGGTGTATGCCATGTATTTTTGTGATCTCTGTGGTGACTAGCACAAACATGCAAACTAGGCCCCGTAATGTTTCTGATTTCAGGGACTTGGTGATTTCTCTAAGTCCTTGTCTGCTGTTATTTTGTTGCCATGTAAACTTGATTCTACAGAGAGATCCATGCATATTTTGGAGATGTTCAGTAAGAATGTTTTGTAGATATAGTTGTAATTGATCCATTCTTGCCCTTGTTTGCAATTATGGAGTACCATAGCATGACTCAATCTTGCTCTACTTTTGCTATAAAATATTTCTGGCAGATTCTTAACATGATATGCAATATTGCCAAGCTTGTTGTAGTTGGTCCATTCATGGTATGCTTTTGTTCTTGCCATGGATAGCTTTATAAACATGCCATCTTGCTGTAGGTATGCTTGTTTTGTCATGCATTGCTTTGTGATGAGTGCATCAAGCTCACAAAGATGCCCTCATATTATTGTTTCTACCATGCTCTGTTTTCTGCTAACTCTGAAACCTGATAACGAAACTTGCTATGTTTACATGCTTGCCATCATATCTTCTGGTCCTTTTTGGCTTATGGTCAGTAAGGTACTTTTGTCATATGCATTTAGTAGAACAATGCCATGCCTTTTGTGCTATGTTAAATTCCTGAAGCATGTTGATTTCGTGCTCTGAACATTGCCGAAGTCTGTGATCCTGTTATCTTTTGCACTTTTTCCATGCTTGTTTGAGCTTGATATGTTGTGATCTAGCCGTAGCTCAGTGTTCATCTTTTATCTAGCATCTCCTGTAGATTACTGTCATATGCTTTGTTGCTATGTTGGAGTGCTGCAGCTTTGTTACTTGTTGCATTTTAAGTGCTATCATGCTGTTAATCGCAGATTCGTGTCATTCTTGTTTTGCTTGCCATTTGCAAACCGTGCATCCGTTTCCGGTGATCTTTATATCGATTTCGACCGAAATCATCTCATGTTTCCAGTGGCATGCTTGGTTTGCCAAGTTACTGCCTTGTTCCTCATTTTCCTTCCGGAGCACACATATGCATCGCATATCATATCTCGCATATCATACATGTTTTGTATCATGTTGCTTGTGCATTTCTCGTGGTTGATTGTGGTTCCGTTTGTTTGTGTTCTTGTCTTGGGTAGAGCCGGGAGACGAGTTCGTGAACGAGGAACCTGTTGAGTACGCTTACGAGGATCAAGCTCTCGACAACTCTGAGATCCTTGCAGGCAAGATGACCACCCCTCGAAATCACTTCTATCTTTGCTTTGCTAGTTGTTCGCTCTATTGCCATGCTGCGCTACCTATCACTTGCTATATCATGTCTCCCTTTTTGCCATGTCAGCCTCTAACTATCCATTCCTAGCAAACCGTTGTTTGGCTAAGTTACCGCTTTTGCTCAGCCCTTCTTATAGCGTTGCTAGTTGCAGGTGAAGTTGAAGTTTGTTCCATGTTGGAACATGGATATGTTGGGATATCACAATATCTCTTATTTAATTAATGCATATATATATATATTTGGTAAAGGGTGGAAGGCTCGGCCTTATGCCTGGTGTTTTGTTCCACTCTTGCCGCCCTAGTTTCTGTATACTGGGATTATGTTCCTTGAGTTTGCGTTCCTTACGCGGTCGGGTGATTTATGGGACCCCCTTGACAGTTCGCCTTGAATAAAACTCCTCCAGCAAGGCCCAACCTTGGTTTTACCATTTGCCACCTAAGCCTTTTTCCCCCGGGTTTTCTAGAGCCCGAGGGTCATCTTTATTTTAAACCCCCGGGCCAGTGTTCCTCTGAGTGCTGGTCCAAACTAGAGCCCTTTGCAGCGCCACCTTGGGGAAACTCGAGGATTGGTTTTAGTTGTACGGACTGCTCATCCGGTGTGCCCTGAGAACGAGATATGTGCAGCTCCTATCGGGATTTGTCGGCACATTCGGGCGGCTTTGCTGGTTTTATTTTACCATTGTCGAAATGTCTTGTAAACCTGGATTCCGAGACTGATCGGGACTTTCCGGGAGAAGGTTTATCCTTCGTTGACCGTGAGAGCTTATGATGGGCTAAGTTGGGACACCCCTGCAGAGTATTATCTTTCGAAAGCCGTGCCCGCGGTTATGAGGCAGATGGGAATTTGTTAATGTCCGGTTGTACAAAACTTGTTACTTGACCCAATTAAAATACATCAACTGCGTGTGTAGCCGTGATGGTCTCTTCTCGGCGGAGTCCGGGAAGTGAACACAGTCTGAGTTATGTATGACGTAAGTAGGAGTTCAGGATCACTTCTTGGTCATTGCTAGATGACGACTGTTCCGTTGCTTCTCTTCTCGCTCTCTTTTGCGTATGCTAGCCACCATATATGCTTATTGCCGCTGCAGCTCCACCTCTCTACACCTCCCTTTCCTATAAGCTTAATTAGTCTTGATCTCGCGGGTGTGAGATTGCTGAGTCCCCGTGACTCACAGATTCTACCAAAACAGTTGCAGGTGCCGACGATGCCAGTGCAGATGATGGGGTCGATTTCAAGTGGGAGTTCGACGAGGAACGTTGTCGGGACCCCAATTCTAAGTCACACCGATCTAGCCTTTAACACCTCATATCACTTTGCGGCCTCACACACGGTATTCCCACGGGTGTCGCCTTACCATGGCCCGGGACCAGTTGCGCCTTTTGGCTCAAGTATATGATAATGTCGCTAGCATCCATATGACAGAGAACCCGGGCCGACATGACTACTCGTGAACCCAAAGTGGCACTAACTTACGGGGACAGGCATACATGAATCAACATCGAGCATGTCGATCAGCAGCGTGTAGCTCTGGGCTAATAGGACTCCGGGAACCCGGGCTGTAGCAGGCTAGGCAGGACTCCGGATGTCACTGCGTCACATTTCCCCGAAGGGACAGACACAGGAACGAAGTGAATCACATGCTGGCCAGTCAAGTGTTCCGGAGCAGTAGTGCTGGGCTAGCAGGACTCCGGTGAACCGGGCTATAGCGGACTACTATGGCTCATGGAAGCACAAGACTACATTTCCCCATAAGAGAGGCTACCAAGGATAAACAACTAGGTTGTCGGATCCCACACATACCAAGCATTTCAATCATACACACAATATGCTCGATATGTGCAAATACAACATGGCATCACAACAAGACTCTACGACTCAGAGTATTTATTCATTAGGCTCCGAAGAGCGACATATTACAAACATGGGTCTCATGACCCAACATTCAGAGCATACAAGTCAAAGCACATGCGGAAGGTTAACATGTCTGACTACAGACATCTACAAAAGAAAAAGGCTGCGAAGCCTGACTATCTACCAGATCCTGCCGAGGGCACAAGATCGTAGCTGAGGTATCAAGCTAAACTTCGAAGTCCACACGGAACTACTAGCGAGACTGACGTCTCTCTGCAAAACATAAAATAAGCAAACATGAGTACAAATGTACCCAGCAAGACTTACATCAGAACTATCTACATATGCATCGGTATCAACAAAGGGGGTAGTGGAGTTTAACTGCAGCAAGCCAGCTTTGACTCAGTGGCTATCCTGAACTACGACTGCAAGCAACTCTTTTGAGGTGGCGCACACGAGTCCACATATTCTCCATATCAATACACCACTATGGATCCGCTCCCGTCTCCCTACGAGAACGCCATCCATAGCACTCACGCTTATCTTGCGCATTTTAGAGTATCCACTTTCACTTGTCTATGAACTGTACAGGCAACCCAGAAGTCCTTTACCGCGAACACGGCTATTCGAATAGATCATATTAACCCTGCAGGGGTGTACTTCGTCACACACGCTCTCGCCACTTACCACCATGTACACGTCGTGTACCTCGGCAACCTTCAAACGGAAGCCTGGCGAGGGAGTCGGCCACGACCTGACTAACCACACAAGTCTCTCGTCCAGGTTTATCGCCTATTTGGGTTCCATCCGCAAGGAGATCCGGCCGGGGTGTCGCTCACGGCCCCAAACGACGTGTGCAGGGTTCCCGAGCCCACCATCCGGGTGCCACTCGGTACACCAGGCCACGTGTGCCTAGTCTGTCCCAAGCCCACCTGTACCGGGTGCCACTTGGTAGACTACTAACACTACCTACAAACACCAGAAACTAGTTGCAACTCCTGGACAGAGATCAAGTTGATTAATAAGTCGAGAGGGGCACTTAAGCATTCCAATGTGTGGTAGTAACTGTTCATGGATCACAAACACAGAACTCAGTTCCTGAGGACGGCTGCAATGAGACAACCCACCATGTACTCCTACATGGCCTCTCACCGCTACCTTTACCAAATCGTGTTCACACACTTAGCTCTCAACAGTAGGAAATTTTCACCACATTACAATTCATCCCCGATGAATCAGACCTGACACAACTCTAAGCAATAGCAGGCATGACAAACAAGCATGAATGAGTAGGCACATCAGGGCTCAAACAACTCCTACTCATGCTAGTGGGTTTCATCTATTTACTATGGCAATGACAGGTCATGCAGAGGAAAGGGGTTCAACTACCGCAGCATGTAACAGATGAATCGTTGTTGTCCTAATGGAGTAAAAGAGAGCAGGAGCGAGAGAGTGGGATTGTATCAGAATGAACAAGGGGGTTTTGTTTGCCTGGCACTTCTGAAGATATCATTGAGTCTTCATTAGTGTCAACGATCACAACGCCGGAACATCGTCTACCGAGAGGGGACAAATACCGGCAACAGAGAGGAAACACAATCAATGCAATGCAACAATACGATGCATGAATGTGACATGGCAATATGCTGTGAATTGAGCTAATGCAGCTGGCAACATGTTAAATGGAGTTGGTTTGAACCCTAGGTTCAAATTCAAACTCCATATCTGAGGGTTTAAATGCCATTTATATGATTTGGCCTAAACAGCAGCCATAAGTTGTTCTAACATGCATGAAAATGGTACAGATGGATAGATTGGATTTTTCTGATAATTTTTCATATATAACTTATTTCATTTGGAGCTACGGTTGAATTTCTATGAATTTTAGAAGTTTAGGCAAATTTCTGAAAATAAATAAATCATTTAGATTTATTTAAAATCCAGAAACAATTTACTACGTCACCATTACATCATGCTGACCTCAGCAGGTCAACAGACCTGGTCCAGGTCAAACCTGACGCGTGGGGTCCACACGTCAGTGACAAGGTTAACTAACAGAGTTAATTAGAATTAAACTAAACCTAATCTAGATTATTTAAGGCTTGGGCCCACATGTCAGTGGCACTTGCTCTAGTTAGTGATTAAGTTAAAACTATTAGGGCGCTGGGCCCACTTGTCAGTGACTATAGGTTGGTTAGCTGGCAGTGATTAGCACTAATCACGCGGCCACGTCGGCACGCCGGAGTTTGGCCGGCGACGACCAACGGGACGGCGGAGACGCGTCGGGTTCATGCTACAGGGCACCGTTTAGGGCCCGGTTGGGTTCTACGGCGAGCTGGATGGGTGCCGCATCCAGTGGTGCAAGCGGTTGGGTGCGGGGAGGCCGGGAACGACGGCGATGACGACAACCGCGGTGGCCGGAGTTCGGACCTCAGGGAGGACGGCGTTGCAGCGCACAGCAGGAACAGTGGGTGAGTGCTATGGACTCCTGACGGCGTGCTGAGCACGGTGACACGCTCAGTTGCGGCCATAGGTGACGGTGCCCACGGCGGCGACATGGCCGGCGGAGCCAAGCTCCCGGCCGTGGTGGCCAACGGGGTTAGGGGCAGCTAGATTGACGTGGCTAAGGGGAGAAGGAAGAGAAGCTCACGGGGAGTGCATGAGTGGCCTCGGCGTGCTCGGGGAAGCACCGGAGCGAGCGGAGCGGCGAGGGGGATCTCCGGCGGCCAGCGACAAAGATGATGAAGATGGCGACGATGCAGGGCCTCCAGCGGGGCGTGGCTGGACCGAGAGGACGAGGGAGGCACAGCGATGCTTGTGGACACGTCGGGGAGGCGAGGGGAGCACAGAGGCTGCGGTTACGGCGAGCAGCGGTGGCGAGCGGCGGTCGGGCAGAGAGGGATAGAGAGCAGAGAAGGGGGTCGAGCTCGCGAGAGAGTGAGAGGCGACCAGGGGGGATGCGTGGCATCGTGAGGGAGATCCAGGGCGACGAGGGAGCACCCAGGCAGGGTGGAGGTGGCCGGCGTGTGGCTGCGCGCGCCGGGCACGCGCCCCTGCCTACTGGCGCGAGGAGAAGGCGACAGAGGGGCTGCGGTGGTGGGCTGGGCCGACTTTGCCCAGCTGCGCTGCTACAATGGTGGGCCGGTTGGGGTGCCAGGTAAGTGCTCTCTCTTTCTCTTTGAATTCCGGTTTTCTATTTATTCTGTAACTTTAGGGCTTTATTAAAAATACCAGAGCACTTCTAAAAATCCTGAAAATAATTGTGGGCACCTTCTAAAATATTTACGGTAGCCCTCAACTGCTTCCAGAATTATTTGAGCATTTAAGATAATTATAGTATTTAAATGCCCAAAGTCAAATACCTCATGATTTAATTCAAAAATCCAGAATGGCCTAGAAATATGTGCATCATTTTTGGCAGAGGTTTTCACCTTTAACAAAAATCATGAACTTTTCTAAAGGGCATTTTGGTTCGTTGAAAATATTTTTATTGAACCTAGTTGAATTCATTTGGTGCTAGGGTTTGAACATCCCCATTTCAAGTTTAAATGAAATTTAGACATGATGCAGCAACCAAGCTAGTCCAAGTGCATAGCAAGGCTAGGGACGTGACAACTCACCCCCACTAAACAAAAATCTCGTCCCGAGATTCAAGCGTAGGGTAAGATGAAAGGGGAACGCAAAGTAACATAATCTTCACGATCCAATTGTTCTTCTCGAAGATGTTGATTCATTGCATCATCTTGATCTTGACATCTTTTCTTTCGAGAGCTTCATCCAACTATGATGACGGAAGAGAGGGAAACTCTATAGGATTGATCTTCTCGAAGATCGAGCTATACAAGATCAACTCGCGGAATGAGATGTTGAAACATCTCGAGTTGAGACACAAAACACATCGAGAGGGATGGAAGAACAAACGATGAGATTTGATTTGGTGGGCAACAATCCCACGCTTAGGTAGGATGGTGCATGGTTTCAAAGTAGCGAGGAGATAATTGCCATGATTCCCTAACGGGGCACCTTAGGGAAAGTGGCTCGTAGAAATATTCCCTTAAGTGGCAAAAAGAATTACTTTTGATTCAGAGATCATTGAAACTCTTCATACCAGCCTAAGGCAATTCGCCAACGACCGTTTGAAGGAGTTCGGAGGAACGACACACTCGGGCTAGAATGGACGACGTGGACTACCTTGTTGAAGACAACGCAAGGGATGATTTTGCTTGCGCGTGCGCTCAAGAACTTGAGCAATTCCATATTCATCAAGGTTCTACCGACATCCGTGTCAAGGATCCTGGCAACACATCATACTACCATGATGAACGGTGATGGGGGATGCAGGTGCAAAGGAGATAACACTTTCTCAGATTTTTCCTTAGCAATGCCAAAGAAACAAATCTGGATGATCAACCGAGAGACATTTAGCACTCCGCTTCTAATGTTCTCCTTGATGCACTAGCATACCCATTCATAGATATGGTTTGATATCTAGAACATCAAGTAAAAGGTCGGACTTCGGAAAATATAAAAATCCATAAGGAACAACTAGGGAGCAAATCCTACGAAATCCTTATGGGGAGGTGGCCAACTTCCTCAATCAAGTTACTACAATAATAGGTCTTCCGGCTGGGTGTGTTGGCCACGACATCCACTTACCGGGTTACGAAGACCAATATTATAGCTATTGGGAGATGTTCCAACCATCATATCTGCCTGAGATTCAGATCTGGTTGGTAAGAGGATATTTCAGACAGCATGTTCGGAAAAGGAAAGTTTGCAACACAAACCGACGAGATGGTGTTGCGAGATTCTCGGGAGATGAACTTTGGTAGCAAGCTCCAAAACATGAGCTGGTTCTGCTACAAACATGTGAACACGTTGACCCAGACAAGCATGCCCACATGGTAGTCTTACAATGAAACACTACCGAGTTCTGGTTGGGAATCATTAACGAGGATATCGAAGTTCTTTCATAAGTCCGGATTAGCTCTTATGAAGGAACTTCTTATCCTTGAAAAATTCAATCAGTGGCTTGGTGTCCTAGGGACACATATAGAATGGAGGTAGCGAGCCTATCAAACCATAGCATACTTCGCACATGCATGACTGACTTGGGATGGTTCCAAAGAAAACAAAAACAATCTTTCTCGGATCCACGGCGACAACTTACATCAAGTGCACGTGAATTAAAGAAAGGCACTTCTTTCATCCAAGCATAAGCTTTATGATCGGAACACAAAGGCATTGCTTACAAAGTTTTCAACACTAGGTTGATGTTCAACATGAATCATGGGGGAGACAAAATGCTATTGATGGGCTCAACAGGAACTCATCGGAATTTCCATATCACTGGACTTCCACCATCATGTGAACACGGTGATAGCATTGGTCAGACCAAAAGATGTAATGGTGTATGCTCGAGGGATCAACCACGAGTAAGACAACATTACGAACATCGTTGGTTCTGATTTGACTTGACGATAGCCCATACTCAAATCAAAGATTGGACAAGACAATAGATCCAACAACTGATCATGGGGATAAATCGATGAAGATATCATCTTTCTTCAACACACACCAAAGGATATCCCTTTGGAATGAACTAAGTCAGATAAAGCTTTTATCTTCCAACTCTCCAAGTTATTGTTTAGCTTAACCAACTAGCTCAGGGGTACCCAACACGGATTCTTGGAGAAGGGGTGGTTTACAGGACACCAACTTGATCACGAATTCAACATAGCAGTCAGGTGACAACCTAGTGATACTTCCGAGAAGATATTCGGAAAATCACGTACCACCGATATGTTGCTAAGTTCGAGAACAATATTGCTTTTAAGGGCAAGACGATATGACCGAATAAGCAAGGACTGACACTATCCTAACTCATTGATCGAAAAGTGCACCGGAAATAAGGACTAGGTAGCGCGATCAATCTTAGGATGATGATTAAATAACCAGCACGCTAAGAATGAGAGTATTGCCATTAACTACCAAGCAATGAGTTGCTCAGAGTATTGATTCCACACATCACGGTTCACTTGTCGGTATTCCGATTGTGACAACACGGGACCGAGGGATGAATAATGATGGCGAGAAGTATCACTGCGTCAAGAATTCATAAGAGGTGGTGCAATTCTCATGACACTCTTGACATAAAGATGGTAACGCTCCAAGGTAGAGCAGAGAAAAAGCTGGATTGGCATTTTGGTCTGCGGAGTACAATTGCTTTGACCCAATCCTAGATATGGACGAGGTTCTGGAGTTTGTTTCTCCTAGTCATTGTGGAATAGAATGGCTTGACAGACCACAAGAGTAATAGGCATCGATGAACGAATGGACACATACTCTTGACTATCAATTGATAGACGAAGGTCAGAAAACAACTAAAGAGGGACAACTCAAAGAAACATACGATTTTCTGAGTTGTGGGTGCATAGATTAGCATGTCGAATGAGGTCAACATATTTCTTCTGGATAACCCATGCAGAAAGGTAGAACTGGCAGAGTCACAATATGAATGGAGTACTCCTCAAGAGCGCCCTGGTTGTGATCTTTTGGTTAAAAGAACTTCTGCCATAATGGTTCATGGTATTGGAGGAATGAGATACCACGGAACTATCGCAAAGGTTACTAATATCCTAAAGGAACTAGCAAACACTACCAATATGAATGAGTAGAGTGAATCTTGGGTTCAAACCCAGGAATAGAATACCTACTAACTAAATGGCATCACGGGATGCTTTCGAGAATAATGGCCAGAATCATCACACTGGGGATGCAAGCATTGATAGATTACCAAGGGGTCCTCTAAGACACCTAGGGTCATAATAATAACTCCAACATATATGTCGAGGCAACAGAGTGCCTCAACGCACCAGTAGTGTGCTTAATCTGGCCCAAAGGGATGCAAAAACAGAGGGAAAGGATTTTGCAAATGCATCAGATTGTTTAGAAACCTGGGATGACTCGGACAACATAACGGCTGTAAATGCTCAAAAAGATTTGAGACATCCTGCAAAATGGTGGCATAACCACTCAACAACATCATAATATCAAGGTTCTGGTTCAACTGACAACATACTAAAAGTAGTAGAAACTGAACTGAGGCCTGGAACCAACAATCTTACGAGTCTACGAATTAGTAACACGTGATCCTGATAGAAAGATGAGAAGCCTAGTTCTTAATCCCCGTAGAAGAGAAGAGGATGACTCAGATCAGAAGGCTATAAGGTAAAGGAGTAAAAAGAGCCTTACGTTCCCATCCACAATCAATTCCCTTATATAACTAAAGCATTTCTAGACTCAACTTCGACCAGTTTGGCTTGGTAATCCTACAGGCAGTCAGGCTTTGATACCAAAGCTGTCGGGACCCCGATTCTAAGTCACACCGATCTAGCATGTAACACCTCATATCACTTTGCGGCCTCACGCACGGTATTCCCATGGGTGTCGCCTTACCATGGCCCGGGACTGTTTGCGCCTTTTGGCTCACGTATATGATAATGTCGCTAGCATCCATATGACAGAGAACCCGGGCCGACATGACTAGTCGTGAACCCAAAGTGGCACTAACTTATGGGGACAGGCATACATGAATCAACATCGAGCATGTCGGTCAGCAGCGTGCGAATCCGGGCTGTAGCTCTGGGCTAACAGGACTCCGGGAACCCGGGCTATAGCAGGCTAGGCAGGACTCCGGATGTCACCGCGTGACATTTCCCCGAAGGGACAGACACAGGAACGAAGTGAATCACATGCCGGCCAGTCAAGTGTTCCGGAGCAGTAGTGCTGGGCTAGCAGGACTCCGGTGAACCGGGCTGTAGCGGACTACTATGGCTCATGGAAGCACAAGACTACATTTCCCCATAAGAGAGGCTACCAAGGATAAACAACTAGGTTGTCGGATCCCACACATACCAAGCATTTCAATCATACACACAATATGCTCGATATGTGCAAATACAACATGGCATCACAACAAGACTCTACGACTCAGAGTATTTATTCATTAGGCTCCGAAGAGCGAGATATTACAAACATGGGTCTCATGACCCAACATTCAGAGCATACAAGTCAAAGCACATGCGGAAGCTTAACATGTCTGAGTACAGACATCTACAAAAGAAAAAGGCTGCGAAGCCTGACTATCGACCAGATCCTGCCGAGGGCACAAGATCGTAGCTAAGGTATCAAGCTAAACGTCAAAGTCCACACGGAACTACTAGCGAGACTGACGTCTCTCTGCAAAACATAAAATAAGAAAACGTGAGTACAAATGTACCCAGCAAGACTTACATCAGAACTATCTACATATGCATCGGTATCAACAAAGAGGGTAGTGGAGTTTAACTGCAGCAAGCCAGCTTTGACTCAGTGGCTATCCTGAACTACGACTGCAAGCAACTCTTTTGAGGTGGCGCACACGAGTCCACATATTCACCATATCAATACACCACTATGGATCCGCTCCCGTCTCCCTACGAGAACGCCATCCATAGCACTCACGCTTATCTTGCGCATTTTAGAGTATCCACTTTCACTTGTCTATGAACTGTACAGGCAACCCAGAAGTCCTTTACCGCGGACACGGCTATTCGAATAGATCATATTAACCCTGCAGGGGTGTACTTCGTCACACATGCCCTCGCCACTTACCACCATGTACACGCCGTGTACCTCGGCAACCTTCAAACGGAAGCCTGGCGAGGGAGTCGGCCACGACCTGACTAACCACACAAGTCTCTCGTCTAGGTTTATCGCCTATTCGGGTTCCATCCGCAAGGAGATCCGGCCGGGTGTCGCTCACGGCCCCAAATGATGTGTGCAGGGTTCCCGAGCCCACCATCCGGGTGCCACTCGGAACACCAGGCCACGTGTGCCTAGTCTGTCCCAAGCCCACATGTACCGGGTGCCACTTGGTAGACTACTAACACTACCTACAAACACCAGAAACTAGTTGCAACTCCTGGACGGAGATCAAGTTGATTAATAAGTCGAGAGGGGCACTTAAGCATTCCAATGTGTGGTAGTAACTGTTCAAGGATCACAAACACAGAACTCAGTTCCTGAGGACGGCTGCAATGAGACAACCCACCATGTACTCCTACATGGCATCTCACCGCTACCTTTACCAAATCGTGTTCACACACTTAGCTCTCAATAGTAGGAAATGTTCACCACATTACAATTCATCCCCGATGAATCAGTCCTGACACAACTCTAAGCAATAGCAGGCATGACAAACAAGCATGAATGAGTAGGCACATCAGGGCTCAAACAACTCCTACTCATGCTAGTGGGTTTCATCTATTTACTATGGCAATGACAGGTCATGCAGAGGAAAGGGGTTCAACTACCGCAGCATGTAACAGATGAATCGTTGTTTTCCTAATGCAGTAAAAGAGAGCAGGAGCGAGAGAGTGGGATTGTATCGGAATGAACAAGGGGGTTTTGATTGCCTGGCACTTCTGAATATAGCATTGAGTCTTCATTAGTGTCAACGATCACAACGCCGGAACATCGTCTACCGAGAGGGGACAAATACCGGCAACAGAGAGGAAACACAATCAATGCAATGCAGCAATATGATGCATGAATTTGACATGGGAATATGCTGTGAATTGAGCTAATGCAGCTAGCAACATGTTAAATGGAGTTGGTTTGAACCCTAGGTTCAAATTCAAACTCCATATCTGAGGGTTTAAATGCCATTTATATGATTTGGCCTAAACAGCAGCCATAAGTTGTTCTAACATGCATGAAAATGGTATAGATGGATAGATTGGATTTTTCTGATCATTTTTCATATATAACTTATTTCATTTGGAGCTACGGTTGAATTTCTATGAATTTTAGAAGTTTAGGCAAATTTCTGAAAATAAATAAATCATTTAGATTTATTTAAAATCCAGAAATAGTTTACTACGTCACCATTACATCATGCTGACCTCAACAGGTCAACAGACCCGGTCCAGGTCAAACCTGACGCGTGGGGTCCACACGTCAGTGACAAGGTTAACTAACAGAGTTAATTAGAATTAAACTAAACCTAATCTAGATTAGTTAAGGCTTCGGCCCACATGTTAGTGGCACTTGCTCTAGTTAGTGATTAAGTTAAAACTATTAGGGCGCTGGGCCCACTTGTCATTGACTATAGGTTGGTTAGCTGGCAGTGATTAGCACTAATCACGCGGCCACGTCGGCACGCCGGAGTTTGGCCGGCGACGACCAACGGGACGGCGGAGACGCGTCGGGTTCACGCTACAGGGCACTGTTTAGGGCGCGGTTGGGTTCTACGGCGAGCTGGATGGGTGCCGCATCCACTGGTGCAAGCGGTTGGGTGCGAGGAGGCCGGGAACGACGGCGATGACGACAACCGCGGTGGCCGGAGTTTGGACCTCAGGGAGAACGGCGTTGCAGCGCACAGCAGAAACAGTGGGTGAGTGCTATGGACTCCTGACGGCGTGCTGAGCACGGTGACACCCTCAGTTGCGGCTATACGTGACGGTGGCCACGGCGGCGACATGGCCGGTGGAGCCAAGCTCCCGGCCGTGATGGCCAACGGGGTTAGGGGCAGCTAGATTGACGTGGCTAAGGGGAGAAGGAAGAGAAGCTCACGGGGAGTGCAGGAGTGGCCTCGGCGTGCTCGGGGAAGCACCGGAGCGAGCGGAGCGGCGAGGGGGATCTCCATCGGCCAGCGACGAAGATGATGAAGATGGCGACGATGCAGGGCCTCCAGTGGGGCGTGGCTGGACCGAGAGGACGAGGGAGGCACAGCGATGCTTGTGGACACGTCGGGGAGGCGAGGGGAGCACGGAGGCTGCGGTTACGGCGAGCGGCGGCGGCGAGCTTCGGTCGGGCAGAGAGGGAGAGAGAGCAGAGAAGGGGGTCGAGCTCGCGAGAGAGTGAGAGGCGACCAGGGGGGATGCGTGGCATCATGAGGGAGATCCAGGGCGATGAGGGATCACCCAGGCAGGGTGGAGGTGGCCGGCATGTGGCTGCGTGCGCCGGGCACGCACCCCTGCCTACTAGCGCGAGGAGGAAGGCGACAGAGGGGCTGCGGTGGTGGGCTGGGCTGACTTTGCCTAGCTGGGCTGCTACAGTGGTGGGCCAGTTGGGGTGCCAGGTAAGTTCTCTCTCTTTCTCTTTTAATTCCGGTTTTCTATTTATTCTGTAACTTTAGGGCTTTATTAAAAATACCAGAGCACTTCTAAAAATCCTGAAAATAATTGTGGGCACCTTCTAAAATATTTACGGTAGCCTTCAACTGCTTCCAGAATTATTTGAGCATTTAAGATAATGATAGCATTTAAATGCCCAAAGTCAACTACCTTATGATTTAATTCAAAAATCCAGAATGGCCTAGAAATATGTGCATCATTTTTGGCAGAGGTTTTCACCTTTAACAAAAATCATGAACTTTTCTAAAGGGCACTTGGGTTCGTTGAAAATATTTTTATTGAACCTAGTTGAATTCATTTGGTGCTAGGGTTTGAACATCCCCATTTCAAGTTTAAATGAAATTTATACATGATGCAGCAACCAAGCTAGTCCAAGTGCATAGCAAGGCTAGGGACGTGACAAACGTGGTCGTTACTATGTGTCTTTTCCTGATGATCAGTAGTGGAGCCCAGTTGGGACGATTGGGGATCTAGCATTTGGGGTTGTCTTATTTTCATTTGGATCTTGACCGTAGTCGGTCTATGTTTGTATTTTGGATGATGTATGAATTATATTTATGTATTGTGTGAAGTGGCGATTGTAAGCCAACTATTTATCCCATTCTTGTTCATTACATGGGATTGTGTGAAGATGACCCTTCTTGCGACAAAACCACAATGCGGTTATGCCTCTAAGTCGTGCCTCGACACGTGGGAGATATAGCCGCATCGTGGGCGTTACAAGTTGGTAATCAGAGCCATCCCCGACTTAGGAGCCCCTGCTTGATCGAATCGCTAGCGTTGTTGAGTCTAGAACAAAAATGTTTTGAGTCTTAGGGTTATATATATCGGAGAGTAGGATTCTTTTTACTCCTCAGTCCCTTCGTCGCTCTGGTGAGGTCTCGTGACGTAGAAGTTTTGACTATTCTCTCCTCAAATTTCACAAAAAAAAATTTAGGATCACGCGGGTATCTTGGAATCGTTCCGATGGTTTTGTGACGAGAACATTGTTCTTGGTGCCTCCTGACATTTAGGGGTTGTGGCAGTGTCCCGGGGAGTTGAGCTCCGAGGTGTTGTCGTCACAATTTTATCGTTGCAGTTCTGGAATACCTGAGTTTCGCCGACATCGAAATCTCTTTTATGCAGTTGTTGGTGAGATCACCTCGACGCCACCCAGTACTGGGGCGGGAGTTCGGGAGTATTGCTATAACTTGTATAACGGATGTTTTTCGAAGGTTGAGGTAAACGATTTCCGAAGGTTTCTTGGTTATGTGTTGACGGATGGATACAACTGGATCTAGGGATTGCTAGTTTGGGTGATATATTTTGTGTCCCCTGTATCCCCAACACCAGATTGCATAACCAGAAAGTTTCGGGAGTTTATAAGTGGGAATTCTAGTAGCTTTAGGATATCTTTTCGATAGATGCATGATATGAGATTGGGGTTCGACGTCTAGTGGTCCGCCTGTACACGGTTGGTTTTATAGTGGTCTCACAGTGTCTTAAAGAGTCCTTGGCTATGCCGACTCGGGGACGCTTCGTATGTCATGTGCAAAGCCTTGTACATGATGGTGCTGTACGATCGAGCCCGTGTGGGCCCCACCACGAAAACTTCGGACGAAATCTCTATCATATGTTTGTTCCGGCTTATTCTGCAAGCCAATACTTTGTTTTTGTTTTGAATTGTGATATTCGAGTTGCTTCGAAGTCATATGTTGATTCCATATCTTTTTCTAAGTGGCTTCTCAACTTATGGTAGTGTGATGATTTACTACAGAATTCATTCGTTCATCTTCGTTCGAATGTTTATTGTGAAGACTATATGTTGCAATTTCTATCCGTTGATTCTACTTATCTATTTGTCTATCAAGATGCTAACGGATGTCACCCTCTTCAGGATGGCTCCGCCAACTCGTCAGAATCCGGATCGCAATGAAGGGAGTCAAGCAAACCCTCCGCCACCACCTCCACCTCCGGAGGCATGGCAAGCTATCATGGCAGCCAGCAACGCCAATGCCCAGATGATTCTGCAACTCTTGCAAGAACGCACCCAAGGGCAAGGCAATCAAGGCAATCAAGGTCAAGGCAACAATCAGCCTAACTTCGCTACACTCAACCAGTTTCTCGCAAATCAGCCCAAGTCTTTTAGCTACTGTGCCGAGGCCACGGATGCCGATGATTGGCTCGTGGACATCAACAAGCATTTTGAATGTAGCAATGTCAGGCCTGAGGACTATGTCAAGTTCGCTTCTTTCCAGCTCAAGGACCAAGCTGCTGATTGGTTTCAGCAATACAAAAGATTCCAGAGGAGGTCGTGTGATCACTTGGACTGACTTCTGTCAGGACTTCAAAGCGCACCACATTCCACAAAGTGTTGTTGAGAGCAAGCGTGAGGAGTTCCGCAATCTCAAGCAAGGAAACATGTCTGTGTATCAATACAACATCCAGTTTCAGAAACTTGCTCGCTTCGCTAAACAAGACGTTCCTGATGAAAAGAGCATGATCTATCACTTCAGAGGTGGCCTTAAAGAGGATCTACAGTTAGCTCTCGTTCTTGTTGAGCCTACTCAGTTTGATCAATTCTATAACATGGCACTGAAGCAAGAGGCTGCTCAGCTCAAGTGTGAGGCTTCCAAGAAGAGAGTCAGGGACGCAGTTCAGTCTTCTTCTTCCTCACTTGTGACAGCTAAGCAACAGAAGTTCTGGTTGCCTCCTCCTCCTCCGTTTCTCCAGCCTTACCAGCAGAAGAGCAAAGGTGGCCATGGTTCTTCCAACTCTGGCTATCAGAACAAGTCTCAGAATCAAGCTCCAAAGTCCAATGCTCCTTATCACCGTCCACTCTCAGAGGTGACTTGCAACAAGTGTCAGCAGAAAGGTCACTATGCTAACAAGTGCTTCAACCAAAGGCGCCTGCCTCCTCCTCCTCCTATCAGATCTTCCAGCAATGCAGTGGTCAAGCATAATCCAAAGTCTGCAAAGGTGAACATGATGAATGCAGCTCAAGCGGAGGAATCTACTGATGTGATAATGGGTAATCTTCCTGTTAATGATATTCCTGCAAAAGTTCTTTTTGATACTGGTGCATCGCATTCTTTCATTTCTAGACCTTTTATGGCTATGCATGATCTGGTTACTGAAGTATTGCCGAGTCCTCTATCTATTGTTTCTCCGGCTCGACAACTGACTTCTTGAGCATTCGTTCGGGATTCCGCAATCAAGATGGGCGACTATGAATTTCTGTCTTCTCCAATTGTTCTTGGTGACTCGGATATTGATCTTATTCTCGGGATGGACTGGCTTTCTAAGCACAAAGCTCAACTTGATTGTGCTGCCAGGGAAATTCAATTGACACACTCTTCTGAGGATGTAATTATTTATGCCGCTCGTGATGAAACCATTCGGTTATTTTCTCTCAATGAGAAGGGCGAATTAAATGCCATCTCCCAAATTCCAGTCGTTTGTGAGTATCAAGATGTCTTTCCAGAAGAGCTTCCGGGTATGCCTCCTCATCGGCCAGTTGAGTTCGTTATCGAACTAGAGCCAGGCACTGAACCCGTTTGCAAGCGTCCATACAAGCTTGGACCCAACGAGCTGAAGGAATTGAAGAAACAACTCGATGAACAAGAGCGTCTGGGTTTGATCAGACCGAGTTCTTCTCCATGGGGTTGTGGTGTTCTTTTTGTCAAGAAGAAGGATGGCACGGACCAACTTTGTGTCGACTACCGTCCATTGAACAAAAAGACAATCAAGAACAAGTATCCACTTCCCAACATCAATGAGCTATTTGAGCAACTCAAAGGTGCTAAAGTTTTCTCCAAGCTTGACCTTCGTATGGGTTATCATCAGATTCGCATTCGTGAAGAAGATATTCCCAAGACAGCATTCAGAACAAGCATTGGTTCTTATGAATATACTGTCGTGTCTTTAGGCCTTGTCAATGCTCCTCAAGTGTTCTCTCGGATGATGAATTTCATCTTCAACCCCTATACCAATGAATTCGTCCTGGTGTATCTGGATGATATCTTGGTCTTCTCCAAGAATAAGAAGGATCATGCCAAACATTTGCGATTGGTGCTCGACAAGCTCAGAGAGTATCAATTCTATGCGAAGTTCTCTAAATGTGAGTTTTGGCTCGATGAAGTTCTTTTCCTTGGTCACGTCATCTCTGCCAAGGGCATCGCTGTTAACCCCGAGAAGGTGTCCGCAATTGTGAATTGGGAACCTCCTCAGAATGTCAAGCAGCTCCGCAGTTTTCTTGGTCTTGCAAGCTATTGCCGAAGATTCGTTGAGAATTTCTCTAAGATTGCAAAGCCTCTTTCCAACCTCCTCCAGAAGCATGTGAAGTATGTCTGGTCTCCTGAGTGTGACGTTGCTTTCAACACTCTCAAAGAGAAACTAGTCACAGCTCCTGTCTTGACTCCTCCTGATGAATCCAAGCCTTTTGAAGTTTTCTGTGATGCTTCTCTCCAAGGTCTCGGTGCTGTGTTAATGCAAGAGAAGAAATTTGTGGCCTATACCTCTCGTCAGTTGAAGCCCAACAAGAAGAACTACCCCACTCACGATCTTGAGTTGGCGGCAGTTGTCCATGCATTAATAACATGGAGACATCTCTTGTTGGGAAGACAAGTGGACATATTCACCGATCACAAGAGTCTCAAGTATATCTTCACTCAGCCCAACCTCAACCTCAGGCAGACTCGATGGGTCGAAATGATTCAAGAGTACAATCCGAGTATTGAATATACTCCAGGCAAGGCCAATGTCATTGCAGATGCTTTAAGCAGGAAGGCTTATTGCAACAGCTTAATTCTCAAGCCTTTCCAACCGGATCTTTGTGAAGCTTTCCGCAAGCTGAATCTCCAAGTTGTTCCTCAAGGCTTTCTTGCCAACCTCATAGTCTCTCCTACTTTGGAAGATCAGATTCGTGAGGCACAACTTCTTGATGCCATGGTGAAGAAGGTGAAACGTGGTATCGACAAGGGTCTTTCCAAATACAAGTGCTACCACATTGATGACAGAGACACTTTATTCTTCGAGGACCGGATTGTGGTTCCTAAAGGTGATCTAAGGAAAGTCATAATGAATGAGGCGCACAATTCTCTCCTTTCCATTCATCCTGGAAGTACGAAGATGTATCATGACCTCAGGCAGTCGTATTGGTGGACTCGAATGAAGCGAGAAATTTCTCAATTCGTGAATGAATGTGATGTCTGTCGAAGAGTGAAAGCAGAACACCAACGACCAGCTGGTCTCCTCCAACCTGTTGCTATCCCAGAATGGAAGTTTGATCATATCGAAATGGACTTTGTGACTGGTTTTCCAAAGTCCAAGCGCGGAAATGATGCTATCTTCGTTGTCATCGACAAGCTGTCTAAAGTGGCTCATTTCCCTCCAATCAAAGAATCCATCACAGCAGCTCAGCTGGCAAAGCTTTACACCTCAAGAATTGTCTCCTTGCACGGCATTCCACAATTGATTTCTTCAGATCGTGGAAGCATCTTCACATCTAAGTTCTGGGACTCCTTCCAGAAGGCCATGGGCACAAACATTCGCTTCATCACAGCTTTCCATCCTCAAACTAGTGGCCAAGTCGAGCGAGTCAATCAAATTCTTGAAGATATGCTCAGGGCTTGTGTCATTTCCTTTGGCATGAAATGGGAAGATTGTCTTCCATATGCTGAATTCTCCTACAACAACAGCTTCCAAGCGAGTTCGGGCAAGGCCCCATTCGAGATTCTCTATGGCAGAAAGTGCCGTACTCCTCTCAATTTGTCAGAGACTGGTGAACGCCAACTTCTTGGCAATGACTTAATCACTGAAGCTGAAGAAATGTGTAAAGTCATCCGTGATAATCTCAAAGCCGCGCAATCGCGTCAGAAGAGTTACTATGATAGTAAGCACCGTGATGTGGCTTTCGAGATCGGAGACCATGTCTACCTCCGCGTCTCTCCAATGAAAGGCACTCGTCGCTTCGGTATCAAAGGGAAGCTTGCCCCTAGATATGTGGGTCCTTTCAAGATCATTGGCAAAAGAGGCGACCTTGCCTATCAACTTGAGCTTCCTTCCAACTTCACGAACGTGCACGATGTGTTCCACGTGTCACAGCTCCGCAAGTGCTTCAAGACGCCTGAGCGCACTATCAACTTTGAAGAGATTGACCTCCAAGAAGATTTGTCTTATCATGAGCACCCCGTTGCTATTCTTGAAGAAACTGAGCGCAAGACTCGCAACAAGTCTATCAAATTCCTGAAAAGTGAAGTGGTCGCACCATTCCGACCGGGAAGCCACCTAGGAACGCGAGGACCATCTCCATTCCGAATATCCGGAGTTCTTTCAGTCCAGGATCTCGGGACGAGATCCTCTCGTAGTTGTGGAGTGTTGTAACACCCCGCATGTAACTTGCCATATTTGTAACTCCGACTCTTGCCATTTTCGGCTATGTGTTATGATATTCCCTCCGTGGTCGGGTTTTGTCTTTCGTTTTGCATTTTGTTCATGTCACGCATATCATATCATGTCAACATGTGCATTGCATTTGCATACGTGTTCGTCTCATGCATCCGAGCATTTTTCCCGTTGTCCGTTTTGCAATCCGGCGCTCCTATCTCCTCCGGTGCAACCCTCTTGTTTTCTTTCGTGTGCGGGTGTCGAACTTTCTCAGAATGGACCGAGGCTTGTCAAGTGGCCTTAATATACCACCCGGAGACCACCGGTCAAGTTTCGTCCATTTGGAGGTCGTTTGGTACTCCAACGGTTAACCGGGCATCCGCAATGTCCATTTGTGTGTGCAGAAAAAACTCCCCTAAAATCCAGCCCAAAACCTAGCAAACTCTCTTCGATGCTCTAGGTCGTTCGATCACGATCGTGTGGGCGAAAAGCGCACCTCATTTGGATCCTCCTAGCTCCCTCTACCTATAAATATGTGAGACCCCCGAGATTTTCGCGCAGTCCAACCCTAGCTCCGTTCCCTCTCCGCCGCCGGACACGTCTGGACCGGACCGGACGCGTCCGCCGCC
>NC_057802.1:431871829-431888836 GCF_018294505.1 Triticum aestivum
GCCGCCGTCGCGCCCGAGGTCGCCGCGCCGCCCGGCGCCTCCTCCTCCGCCGCCTCTCCCCCGCACGCCGGCCTCCTCCTCCAGCCTCTCCCTCCTCTGCTCGGGTCGCCCTCCATCGCCGGCGACGAGCTCCCTCGAGGACTCCCCGATCCAGATCCACTGTTTCAAGCGAATGTTGACTTTTCCCGATTCCAAAATTCTTCCAAGTCTTTTTCATTTACAGCATATGCTCATGTTCATCAGTGCATAACTCCTTGCATGTAGCTTCGTTTCGCGCGTGTAATATGTCAAATTGTTCATCTCGTGATGCTCTACATTTTGTTCAATTGCACCATGTTCATTAGAGGTCATATTGATGCCCAAATCTCTGTTGCAAGAGGGCTAGTTGCTGTTATCTGCTGGTTCTTAACAGAACTTGGAGATTTGTCATTTTTGTATCATTAAATCTGTGCATCTTATGGGCGTGAGATCCATGCATATTTTAGAGATATTCAGTAAGGATGTTTTGTAGATATAGTTGTAATTGATCCATTCCTGCCCTTGTTTGCAATTATGGAGTACGATAGCATGACTCAATCTTGCTCTACTTTTGCTATAAAATATTTCTGGCAGATTCTTAACATGATATGCAATTTTGCCAAGCTTGTTGTAGTTGGTCCATTCATGGTATGCTTTTGTTCTTGCCATGGATAGCTTGATAAACATGCCATCTTGCTGTAGGTATGCTTGTTTTGTCATGCATTACTTTGTGATGAGTGCATCAAGCTCATAAAGATGTCCTCATATTATTGTTTCTGCCATGCTCTGTTTTCTGCAAAGTGTGAAACATGATAACGAAACTTGCTCTGTTTTGGCTTATGGTCAGTAAGGTACTTTTGTCATATGCATTTAGTAGAACAATGCCATGCCTTTTTGTGCTATGTTAAATTTCTGAAGCATGTTGATTTCATGCTCTGAACATTGCTACCGGATGCTGATTTCTGCCATGTCCAGTAATTTCACTAAGTCTGTGATCCTGTTATCTTTTGCACTTTTTCCATGCTTGTTTGAGCTTGATATGTTGTGATATAGCCGTAGCTCAGTGTTCATCTTTTGTCAAGCATCTCCTGTAGATTACTGTCATATGCTTTGTTGCTATGTTGGAGTGCTGTAGTTTTGTTACTTGTTGCATTTTAAGTGCTATCATGCTGTTAATCGCAGATTCGTGTCATTCTTGTTTTGCTTGCCATTTGCAAACCGTGCATCCGTTTCAGGTGATCTTTATATCGATTTAGACCGAAATCATCTCATCTTTCCAGTGGCATGCTTGGTTTTCCAAGTTACTGCCTTGTTCATCATTTTCCTTCCGGAGCACGCATATGCATCGCATATCATATCTCGCATATCATACATGTTTTGCATCATGTTGCTTGTGCATTTCTCGTGGTTGATTGTGGTTCCGTTTGTTTGTGCTCTTGTCTTGGGTAGAGCCGGGAGACGAGTTCGTGAACGAGGAACCTGTTGAGTACGCTTACGAGGATCAAGCTCTCGACAACTCTGAGAACCTTGCAGGCAAGATGACCACCCCTCGAAATCACTTCTATCTTTGCTTTGCTAGTTGTTCACTCTATTGCCATGTTGCGCTACCTATCACTTGCTATATCATGTCTCCCATTTTTCCATGTCAGCCTCTAACCATCCTTTCCTAGCAAACCGTTGTTTGGCTAAGTTACCGCTTTTGCTCAGCCCTTCTTATAGCGTTGCTAGTGGCAGGTGAAGTTGAAGTTTGTTCCATGTTGGAACATGGATATGTTGGGATATCACAATATCTCTTATTTAATTAATGCATCTATATATATTTGGTAAAGGGTGAAACGCTCGGCCTTATGCCTGGTGTTTTGTTCTACTCTTGCCGCCCTAGTTTCTGTATACTGGGATTATGTTCCTTGAGTTTGCGTTCCTTACGCGGTCGGGTGATTTATGGGACCCCCTTGACAGTTCGCCTTGAATAAAACTCCTCCACCAAGGCCCAACCTTAGTTTTACCATTTGCCACCTAAGCCTTTTTCCCCCGGGTTTTCTAGAGCCCGAGGGTCATCTTTATTTTAAACCCATCGAGCCAGTGTTCCTCTGAGTGCTGGTCCAAACTAGAGCCCTTTGCAGCGCCACCTTGGGGAAACTCGAGGATTGGTTTTAGTTGTACGGACTGCTCATCCGGTGTGCCTTGAGAATGAGATATGTGCAGCTCCTATCGGGATTTGTCGGCACATTCGGGCGGCTTTGCTGGTTTTGTTTTACCATTGTCGAAATGTCTTGTAAACCAGGATTCCGAGACTGATCGGGTCTTTCCGGGAGAAGGTTTATCCTTCGTTGACCGTGAGAGCTTATGATGGGCTAACTTGGGACACCCCTGTAGGGTATTATCTTTCGAAAGACGTGCCCGCGGTTATGAGGCAGATGGGAATTTGTTAATGTCCGGTTGTAGAGAACTTGTCACTTGACCCAATTAAAATACATCAACTGCGTGTGTAGCCGTGATGGTCTCTTCTCGGCGGAGTCCGGGAAGTGAACACGGTCTGAGTTATGTATGACGTAAGTAGGAGTTCGGGATCACTTCTTGGTCATTGCTAGATGACGACCGTTCCGTTGCTTCTCTTCTCGCTCTCTTTTGCGTATGCTAGCCACCACTTATTGCCGCTGCAGCTCCACCTCTTTACACCTCCCTTTCCTATAAGCTTAAATAGTCTTGATCTCGCGGGTGTGAGATTGCTGAGTCCCCGTGACTCACTGATTCTACCAAAACAGTTGCAGGTGCCGACGATGCCAGTGCAGATGATAGGGTCGATCTCAAGTGGGAGTTCGACGAGGAACGTGGTCGTTACTATGTGTCTTTTCCTGATGATCAGTAGTGGAGCCCAGTTGGGATGATCGGGGATCTAGCATTTGGGGTTGTCTTATTTTCATTTGGATCTTGACCGTAGTCGGTCTATGTTTGTATTTTGGATGATGTATGAATTATATTTATGTATTGTGTGAAGTGGCGATTGTAAGCCAACTCTTTATCCCATTCTTGTTCATTACATGGGATTGTGTGAAGATGACCCTTCTTGCGACAAAACCACAATGCTGAAAAGTTCCTCCCAAATTCAGGGTAAAATATGGCTTCTGATGAGCTCCAGAATTGTACTTCCCTTGTCCATACTTCCTCTTGCGGCTTTCAATCTGCTGCTGCTTCCCTTCAATCATGAGAGCTCTATCTACCAACTCCTGGTAGTTGTTGAAGGTTGCTACCATCAACTGCATGCTCAGCTCATCATTCAGACCTTCCAGAAACTTCTCCTGCTTGGCTGCATCTGTAGCAACGTCATCTGGGGCATAGTGTGCTAACTTACTAAAGTCCTCCACATACTGACATACGGTGCGTCCTCCTTGGCGTAAGTTGCGAAACTCACGCTTCTTCATGGCCATTGCTCCTGCTGAAACATGGGCAGTACGGAAAGCTTGCTGAAACTGGTCCCATGTGACAGTGTCGATGGGGTGAGTGGCTGTGTAATTCTCCCACCATGATGCTGCGGGTCCATCCAGCTGATGTGCGGCAAAACGCACTCTCTCCGCATCTGTGCATCCTGCAATGGTCAACTCCCTTCCAACTTTGCGGAGCCAATCATTTGCAACAATCGGCTCGATGCTACTGGAATACACCGGCGGATTTAGCCTCAAGAAATGGGTCAAATGATCAACAGGTGGTGGTGGTGGTGGGTTGTTGTTGCCTTGGTTCTGTACTAGCGCTTGCATCAAGACATTCTGCTGCTGAATCAATTGAGTGATCTCCGGTGGGAAAACAAATCCGGTGTCGCGTCTCGGAAACATCTGATGGGTTTAGAGAAGATGAGAATTTAGAATAGAATGAGGTCTAGAGAGAAAACACTACCCATATGCACATGAGACAAACACAATCAACATCATTCGAATCAATTCAAACAAGGCATACAATCGATCTAACTATCGTCACAAAGTGCTCGGACTATACTATATACATGGGGGAATACTACTACTGATTATGGTGGTCTACTAGAAATTTTGATCGGTCGAAGACTCCAAGATATCTGCTCTAGCTTCATCAACAAAGTCCTCTTCACTGGGGTCCGAGTCGGTGTCGTCGATGATGATGTAGTTATCCGGGCAAGCGCAATCATCGTCTTCTCCTCCTGGTGCTGGGTCTCCCATGAATACTCCGATCTTCTTTTCCCGGTCGTCATTCTTCTCCAACAACGTGGCGATCTCCTCCTCATATCCATCGCGCGTATACTTGAGTTCTTCCTCCAACTCCGTGATGTTGGTCAATGCCTTCTTTAGATCTATCATGCCTGTGCACATTTGGTTCTCCTGGCGACGAATGTGTTGGTTTAACTCCTGGATGAAAGCTGCAATTGATCTATCCTTCTTGGTAATGATCATCTCCCATTGCTCATCTTGGCGCCCACAAATCTGGTAAATGGTATCCTTAAGCTCCTTGTGGTAAACTTCTCCAATGCGTCCCATGGTGATGTGGGCTGCCATGCTCTTTCCTAGACTCCAGGTTGGTGCATCAAAGGAAAACTCTATGGGCTCGGTGACGGGCATGAACGTTCTTCCTGGAACTTGAACTTGAATCATCCAACGCTCATGTTCTGGTAGTGTGGTGTTGTAGGTTCCGGTGAAGCTTGGTATTCCGATGTTCAGGTATCTAGTGACTTCCTTCAAGTGGCGTCCAAAGGGTGTATCTTCATCTGGTTGCATGAACTTGTTCCTGGCATCCGCCATCCTAAAAGAGTGGAAAATGGAGAGGAGTCAGAAATCAGAAGAGAATACTGATCTAGCGTTTAAGCTTAGTGGTCGCATCCTACAGTCAGCGTGTGCTCTGATACCATCTTGTAGTGACCAGACCTCAGACGGTCAAGTCTCTGTGCATCAGTGTCATCCCTGGATCAGTAATGCTGACACGCACAGTACTCGAAGGATTTATAACTGAGTAGCAATCACACACTTATTACATCGAATGTCTCAAAAGAGAACTTAATACAATAAATATGGCTTAAGGCCATCTAAAAATGATAACAGCGGAAGACTTGGAAGATAAGCGAGTCCATCAAGTCCAACGGCATCACTGATTATAGAACCACGACCTAAGGCACCTTACTCGTCGTCTGAAAAGTCTGCAACATGAAACGTTGCAGCCCGAAAATGGGTCAGCACATGGAATATGCTGGCAATGTAACACATAGAGAGTAATGAACAGAATAATGCTATATTACATGCATATTTGGTTGGTGGAAAGCTCTATGGTTACAGTTTTGCGAAAAGCCAATTTTTCCCTACTGCAAAGGAATACATTTTATTCAACTATCACGGTGGTTGTTAAACATTGAGAATGGTTGACACCATCTCAATCTTAAGTTTCAACATTAATCCCAACAAAATTAATTAAAGTAACATGATGAGATTCACATGATAATCCAAGTACTAGATACTCAAGTTGTCCATAACCGGGGACACGGCTAACCATGATTAGTTTATACACTCGGCATAGGTTTGCGCACTTTTCCCCACAAGACTCGATCTCCTCCGTTGGGATTCTCGCACTACATGATGTTTGATAAACGGATGACCGAGACATAGTCTTTCAGAAGCGTTTGCACCTGATGATCGGGTAGACAGTGAAGGAAATATGCCCTAGAGGCAATAATAAAGTATTATATATTTCCTTATATCATGATAAATGCTTATTATTCATGCTAGAATTGTATTAACCGGAAACATAATACATGTGTGAATACATACACAAACAGAGTGTCACTAGTATGCCTCTACTTGACTAGCTCGTTAATCAAAGATGGTTATGTTTCCTAGCCATAGACATGAGTTGTCATTTGATTAACGGGATCACCTCATTAGGAGAATGACGTGATTGACTTGACCCATTCCGTTAGCTTAGCACCCGATCGTTTAGTATGTTGCTATTGCTTTCTTCATGACTTATACATGTTCCTATGACTATGAGATTATGCAACTCCCGTTTACCGGAGGAACACTTTGTGTGCTACCAAACGTCACAACGTAAATAGGTGATTATAAAGGTGCTCTACAGGTGTCTCCAAAGGTACTTGTTGGGTTGGCGTATTTCGAGATGAGGATTTGTCACTCCGATTGTCGGAGAGGTATCTTTGGGCCCACTCGGTAATGCACATCACTATAAGCCTTGCAAGCATTGTGACTAATGAATTAGTTGCGGGATGATGTATTCCGGAACGAGTAAAGAGACTTGCCAGTAACGAGATTGAACTAGGTACCGAGATGCCGACGATCGAATCTCGGGCAAGTAACATACCGATAACAAAGGGAACAACGTATGTTGTTATGCGGTCTGACCGATAAAGATCTTCGTAGAATATGTGGGAGCCAATATGGGCATCCAGGTCCCGCTATTGGTTATTGACCGGAGACGTGTCTCGGTCATTTCTACATAGTTCTCGAACCCGTAGGGTCCGCACGCTTAACGTTACGATGACAGTTTTATTGAGTTTTGATGTACCGAAGGAGTTCGGAGTCCCGGATGAGATCTGGGATATGACGAGGAGTCTCAAAATGGTCGAGACGTAAAAATCGATATATTGGACGACTATATTCGGACTTCGGAAAGGTTCCGAGTGATTCGGGTATTTTTCGGAGTACCGAAGAGTTACGGGAATTCGTATTGGGCCTTAATGGGCCATACGGGAAAGGAGAGAAAGGCCTCAAAAGGTGGCCGCACCCCTCCCCATGATCTGGTCCGAATTGGACTAGGGAAAGGGGGCGCCCCCTTCCTTCTTTCTCCTTCTCCCTTCCCTTTTCCTACTCCAACAAGGAAAGGAGGAGTCCTACTCCCGGTGGGAGTAGGACTCCCCCCTTGGCGCGCCCTCCTCCTAGGCCGGCCGCCTCCCCCCTTGCTCCTTTATATACGGGGGCAGGGGGGCACCCCATCGACACAACAATTGATCCTTGAGATCTCTTAGCCGTGTGCGGTGCCCCCCTCCACCATATTACACCTCGATAATAGCGTTGCGGAGCTTAGGCGAAGCCCTGCGTCGGTGGAACATCATCATCGTCACCACGCCGTCGTGCTGACGAAACTCTCCCTCAACACTCGGCTGGATCGGAGTTCGAGGGACGTCATCGAGCTGAACGTGTGTAGAACTCGGAGGTGTCGTACGTTCGGTACTTGATCGGTTGGATCGTGAAGACGTACGACTACATCAACCGCGTTGTGATAACGCTTCCGCTGTCGGTCTACGAGGGTACGTGGACAACACTCTCCCCTCTCGTTGCTATGCATCACCATGATCTTGCGTGTGCGTAGGATTTTTTTTGAAATTACTACGTTCCCCAACAGTGGCATCCGAACCTGGTTTTATGCGTTGATGCTATGCACGAGTAGAACAGAAGTGAGTTGTGGGCGATATAAGTCATACTGCTTACCAGCATGTCATACTTTGCTTCAGCGGTATTGTGAGATGAAGCGGCCCGGACCGACATTACGCGTACGCTTACGCGAGACTGGTTTCACCGTTGCGAGCACTCGTTGCTTAAAGGTGACTGGCGGGTGTCTGTCTCTCTCACTTTAGTTGAACCGAGTGTGGCTACGCCTGGTCCTTGCGAAGGTTAAAACAGCACCAACTTGACAAACTATCGTTGTGGTTTTGATGCGTAGGTAAGAACGGTTCTTGCTAAGCCCGTAGCAGCCACGCAAAACTTGCAACAACAAAGTAGAGGACGTCTAACTTGTTTTTGCAGGGCATGTTGTGATGTGATATGGTCAACACATGATGTGATATAATTTGTTGTATGTGATGATCATGTTTTGTAACCGAGTTATCGGCAACTGGCAGGAGCCATATGGTTGTCGTTTTATTGTATGCAATGCAATCGCCATGTAATGCTTTACATTATCACTAAGCGGTAGCGATAGTCGTAGAAGCATAAGATTGACGAGACGACAACGATGCTACGATGGAGATCAAGGTGTCGCGCCGGTGACGATGGTGATCATGACGGTGCTTCGGAGATGGAGATCACAAGCACGGTGCTTCGGAGATGGAGATCACAAGCACAAGATGATGATGGCCATGTCATATCACTTATATTGATTGCATGTGATGTTAATCCTTTATGCATCTTATCTTGCTTTGTTTGACAGTAGCATTATAAGATGATCCTTCACTAAATTATCAAAGTATAAGTGTTCTCCCTGAGTATGCACCGTTGCGAAAGTTCTTCGTGCTGAGACACCACGTGATGATCGGGTGTGATAGGCTCTACGTTCAAATACAACGGGTGCAAAACAGTTGCACACGCGGAATACTCAGGTTAAACTTGACGAGCCTAGCATATAACAGATATGGCCTCGGAACACGGAGACCGAAAGGTCGAGCGTGAATCATATAGTAGATATGATCAACATAGTGATGTTCACCATTGAAACTACTCCATCTCACGTGATGATCGGACATGGTTTAGTTGATATGGATCACGTGATCACTTAGAGGATTAGAGGGATGTCTATCTAAGTGGGAGTTCTTAAGTAATATGATTAATTGAACTTAAATTTATCATGAACTTAGTCCTGATAGTATTTTGCAAATTATGTTGTAGATCAATAGCTCGCGTTGTTGCTTCCCTGTGTTTATTTTTGATATGTTCCTAGAGAAAAATTATGTTGAAAGATGTTAGTAGCAAAGATGCGGATTGGATCCGTGATCTGAGGATTATCCTCATTGCTGCACAGAAAAATTATGTCCTTGATGCACCGCTCGGTGACAGACCTATTGCAGGAGCAGATGCAGACGTTATGAACGTTTGGCTAGCTCAATATGATGACTACTTGATAGTTTAGTGCACCATGCTTAATGGCTTAGAATCGGGACTTCAAAGACGTTTTGAACGTCATGGACCATATGTGATGTTCCAGGAGTTGAAGTTAATATTTGAAGCAAATACCCGAGTTGAGAGATATGAAGTCTCCAACAAGTTCTATAGCTAAAAGATGGAGGAGAATCGCTCAACTAGTGAGCATGTGCTCAGATTGTCTGGGTACTACAATTGCTTGAATCAAGTGGGAGTTAATCTTCCAGATAAAATAGTGATTGACAGAATTCTCTAGTCACCATCACCAAAGTTAGTAAAACTTCATGATGAACTATTGTATGCAAGGGATGACGAAAGTAATTCCCGAGCTCTTCGTGATGCTGAAATCAACGAAGGTAGAAATCAAGAAAAACATCAAGTGTTGATGGTTAACAAGACCACTAGTTTCAAGAAAAGGGCAAAGGGATAGAAGGGGAACTTCAAGAAGAACGGCAAGCAAGTTGCTGCTCAAGTGAAGAAGCCTAAGTCTGGTCCTAAGCCTGAGACTAAGTGCTTCTACTGCAAAGGGACTGGCCACTGGAAGCGGAACTACCCCAACTATTTGGTGGATAAGAAGGATGGCAATGTGAACAAAGGTATATTGGATATACATGTTATTGATGTGTACTTTACTAGTGTTTATAGCAACCCTTCGGTATTTTGATACTGGTTCAGTTGCTAAGAGTAGTAACTCGAAACGGGAGTTGCAGAATAAATAGAGACTAGTAAAAGGAGAAGTGACGATGTGTGTTGGAAGTAGTTCCAAGATTGATATGATCGTCATCGCACACTCCCTATACTTTCGGGATTAGTGTTGAAACTAAATAAGTGTTATTTGGTGTTTGCGTTGAGCATGAATATGATTTGATCATGTTTATTGCAATACGGTTATTCATTTAAGTTAGAGAACAATTGTTGTTCTGTTTACATGAATAAAAACCTTCTATGGTCATACACACCAACGAAAATGGTTTGTTGGATCTCGATCGTAGTGATACACATATTCATAATAATGAAGCCAAAAGATGCAAAGTTAATAATAATAGTGCAACTTATTTGTGGCACTGCCGTTTAGGTCATATTGGTGTAAAGCGCATGAAGAAACTCCATACTGATGGGATTTTGGAATCACTTGATTATGAATCACTTGATGCTTGCGAACCGTGCCTAATGGGCAAGATGACTAAAACGCCGTTCTCCGGAACTATGGACAGAGCAACAGATTTGTTGGAAATCATACATACAGATGTATGTGGTCCGATGAATATTGAGGCTCGTAGCAGGTATCATTATTTTCTGATCTTCACAGATGATTTGAGCAGATATGGGTATATCTACTTAATGAAACAGAAGTCTGAAACATTTGAAAAGTTCATATAATTTCAGAGTGAAGCGGAAAATCATCGTAACAAGAAAATAAAGTTTTTACGATCTGATCATGGAGAAGAGTATTTGAGTTACGAGTTTGGCCTTCAGTTAAAACAATGTGGAATAGTTTCACAAATTCCTGCCACCTGGAACACCACAGCATAATGGTGTGTCCGAACGTCATAACCGTACTTTATTGGATATAGTGCAATCTATTATGTCTCTTACCAATTTACCACTATCATTTTGGGGTTATGCATTAGAGACAGCTACATTCACGTTAAATAGGGCACCATCAAAATCCGTTGAGACGACGCCTTATGAACTGAGGTTTAGCAAGAAACCAAAGTTGTCGTTTCTTAAAATTTTGGGGTTGCGATGCTTATGTGAAAAAGTTTCATCCTGATAAGCTCAAACCCAAATCGGAGAAATATGTCTTCATAGGATACCCAAAGGAGATTGTTGGGTACACCTTCTATCACAGATCCGAAGGCAAGACATTCATTGCTAAAGTATGGATCCTTTCTAGAGAAGGAGTTTCTCTCGAAAGAAGTGAGTGGGAGGAAAGTAGAACTTGATGAGGTAACTGTACCTGCTCCCTTATTGGAAAGTAGTTCATCACAGAAATCTGTTCCTGTTACTCCTAGACCAATTAGTGAGGAAGTTAATGATGATGGTCATGTAACTTCAGATCAAGTTACTACCAAACCTCGTAGATCAACCAGAGTAAGATCCGCACCAGAGTGGTACGGTAATCCTGTTCTGGAAGTTATATTACTAGACCATGACGAACCTACGAACTATGAGGAAGCGATGATGAGCCCAGATTCCGCAAAATGGCTTGAGGCCATGAAATCTGAGATGAGATCCATGTATGAGAACAAAGTATGGACTTTGATTGACTTGCCCAATGATAGGCGAGCCATTGAGATTAAATGGATCTTCAAGAGGAAGACGGATGCTGATAGTAGTGTCACTATCTACAAAGCTAGAATTGTCGCAAAAAGGTTTTCGACAAGTTCAAGATGTTGACTACGATGAGAGTTTCTCACTCATATCTATGCTTAAGTCTGTCCGAATCATGTTAGCAATTGCCGCATTTTATGAAATCTGGCAAATGGATAAACAAAACTGCGTTCCTTAATGGATTTATTAAAGAAGAGTTGTATATGATGCAACCAGAAGGTTTTGTCAATCCTAAAGGTGCTAACAAAATATGCAAGCTCCAGCGATCCATCTATGGAGTGGTGGAAGCATCTCGGAGTTGGAATATACACTTTGATAAGTTGATCAAAGGTTATAGTGTTATACAGACTTGCGGTGAAGCCTGTATTTACAAGAAAGTGAGTGGGAGCACTACAACATTTCTGATAAGTATACATGAATGACATATTGTTGATCAGAAATAATGTAGAATTATTCCGGAAAGCATAAAGGAGTGTTTGAAAGAAGTTTTTCAACGAAAGACCTCGGTGAAGCTGCTTACATATTGAGCATCAAGATCTATAGAGATAGATCAAGACGCTTGATAAGTTTTTTTCAATGAGTACATACCTGAACAAGATTTTGAAGTAGTTCAAAATAGAACAGTCAAAGAAAAAGTTCTTGCCTGTGTTACATGGTGTGAAATTGAGTAAGACTCAAAGCCCGACCACGGCAGAAGATAGAAAAAGAATGAAAGTCATTCCCTATGCCTCGGCCATAGGTTCTATAAAGTATGCCATGCTGTGTACCAGATCTATTGTATACCCTACACTGATTTTGGCAAGGGAGTACAATAGTGATCTAGCAGTAGATCACTGGACAGCGGTCAAAATTATCCTTAGTGGAATAAGGATATGTTTCTCGATTATGGAAGTGACAAAAGGTTCGTCGTAAAGGGTTACGTCGATGCAAGTTTTGAGACTAAATCTAGATGACTCTAAGTCTCGGTCTAGATACATATTGAAAGTGGGAGCAATTAGCTAGAGTAGCTCCGTGCAAAGCATTGTAGACATAGAAATTTGCAAAATACTTACGGATCTGAATGTGACAGACCCGTTGACTAAAATTATCTCACAATCAAAACATGATCACACCTTAGTACTCTTTGGGTGTTAATCACATAGTGATGTAAACTAGATTATTGACTCTAGTAAACCCTTTGAGTGTTGGTCACATAGAGATGTGAACTATGGGTGTTAATCACATGGTGATGTGAATTATTGATGTTAAATCACATGGCGATGTGAACTAGATTATTGACTCTAGTGCAAGTGGGAGACTGAAGGAAATATGCCCTAGAGGCAATAGTAAAGTATTATATATTTCCTTATATCATGATAAATGCTTATTATTCATGCTAGAATTGTATTAACCGGAAACATAATACATGTGTGAATACATAGACAAACAGAGTGTCACTAGTATGCCTCTACTTGACTAGCTCGTTAATCAAAGATGGTTATGTTTCCTAGCCATAGACATGAGTTGTCATTTGATTAACGGGATCACCTCATTAGGAGAATGACGTGATTGACTTGACCTATTCCGTTAGCTTAGCCCCCGATTGTTTAGTATGTTGCTATTGCTTTCTTCATGACTTATACATGTTCCTATGACTATGAGATTATGCAACCCCCGTTTACCGGAGGAACACTTTGTGTGCTACCAAACGTCACAACGTAAATGGGTGATTATAAAGGTGCTCTACAGGTGTCTCCAAAGGTACTTGTTGGGTTGGCGTATTTCGAGATTAGGATTTGTCACTCTGATTGTCGGAGAGGTATCTCTGGGCCCACTCGGTAATGCACATCACTATAAGCCTTGCAAGCATTGTGACTAATGAGTTAGTTGCGGGATGATGTATTCCGGAACGAGTAAAGAGACTTGCCAGTAACGAGATTGAACTAGGTACCGAGATACCGACGATCGAATCTCGGGAAAGTAACATACCAATAACAAAGGGAACAACGTATGTTGTTATGCGGTCTGACCGATAAAGATCTTCGTAGAATATGTGGGAGCCAATATGGGCATCCAGGTCCCGCTATTGGTTATTGACCGGAGACGTGTCTCGGTCATTTCTACATAGTTCTCGAACCCGTAGGGTCCGCACGCTTAACGTTACGATGACAGTTTTATTGAGTTTTGATGTACCGAAGGAGTTCGGAGTCCCGGATGAGATCGGGATATGACGAGGAGTCTCGAAATGGACGAGACGTAAAAATCGATATATTGGACGACTATATTCGGACTTCGGAAAGGTTCCGAGTGATTCGGGTATTTTTCGGAGTACCGAAGAGTTACGGGAATTCGTATTGGGCCTTAATGGGCCATACGGGAAAGGAGAGAAAGGCCTCAAAAGGTGGCCGCACCCCTCCCCATGATCTGGTCCGAATTGGACTAGGGAAAGGGGGCGCCCCCTTCCTTCTTTCTCCTTCTCCCTTCCCTTTTCCTACTCCAACAAGGAAAGGAGGAGTCCTACTCCCGGTGGGAGTAGGACTCCCCCCTTGGCGCGCCCTCCTCCTAGGCCGGCCGCCTCCCCCCTTGCTCCTTTATATACGGGGGCAGGGGGGCACCCCATGGACACAACAATTGATCCTTGAGATCTCTTAGCCGTGTGCGGTGCCCCCCTCCACCATATTACACCTCGATAATACCGTTGCGGAGCTTAGGCGAAGCCCTGCGTCAGTGGAACATCATCATCGTCACCACGCCGTCGTGCTGACGAAACTCTCCCTCAACACTCGGCTGGATCGGAGTTCGAGGGACGTCATCGAGCTGAACGTGTGTAGAACTCGGAGGTGTCGTACGTTCGGTACTTGATCGGTCAGATCGTGAAGACGTACGACTACATCAACCGCGTTGTGATAACGCTTCCACTGTCGGTCTACGAGGGTACGTGGACAACACTCTCCCCTCTCGTTGCTATGCATCACCGTGATCTTGCGTGTGCGTAGGAATTTTTTTGAAATTACTACGTTCCCCAACAGACAGTACCACCTACAACCCCTACATCTGCTACTCTACCACTGTAAGAGTTCATACAACTTAATCAACTATGCTAGAGCCCATAATAGCTTGTGGCTGCACACGGAAGTTTCTAGCATGAATAATCTCATGATCCCTTTGAGCCTGGGTGGCGGTCCATAAAAAAAAAGGCAATCGCTGGAATACCCAGGTGCCTCAATCCACCCAGATGTGTGTTTAAGTAGCCACCTTAAATTGAACCATTAATTAACAATCTCACATCTGTCATGGATACACTCACCCAATCCACGTCTACTAGCATAGCATAGAAATATAAGCAAACGTAGAAGTAACTCCCAAGGGTTTGGTAATAAACAGGGCAATAGGTTCTACCTCATCAGCTACTTCCCAACCCACAATTTAATCAGATCCTAATCATGCAATTGTTTTAGGATTGATCTAATGCAATAAAACTGGGTATGAAAAGAGGTATGATCAAAGTGTTACTTGCCTTGCTGATGATCCGTGAAACCTAGGGATTCGAAGTAGCAAGCGGCGCACTCCGGGTACTCTATCGCAAACAAACAAGCATACAATGAGTACGCATCTAATGCACAGGTAAAACTCAAATAAGAGATCTAACCAGAAAGTTCAATTTAAGAACTCCGGTTTGCCAAAAAGAACCAAATCAAACGAAGCAACGAAAGTCAAACGGCGAAAGAAACAAGCTTCGTTTACTAATCTGGACCTAAGTCAAATTTTACAGTAGCAAAAACTTGTTTGAGTTGGTTAAATAGAAAGAGGGTTTCGAGACGAAACTCTAGGCGACCTGAATCGCCTGATTCCGACAAACGAGCGAAAAGTTAAACCAAAACGAAAATTAGATCGGAAATCGCGATCAGAAATAATCGCGGAAAATCCGAGAAAAAGAAAAACTGACGAACAGTTTAACAAACGGACGTTCGTTAACTGTAACTAAACGATGAACGTGTTCGTTAAAATGAACGAACAAGCGAACGCTCGCTAAATAACAAAACCAAAAACAAAACAAATCAAAACCGAATCGGTTTTCTTCAGAAAACCGGGCGGCAGGCGGCTACCTCGGCTCAGGGCTCCGACGAAGTCCGGCGGCTCTGGCGGGGCGACGGGAGGCGGCGTGGACGGCGGGGCTGCGGGCGTCGACGGCGGGGCGGCTCGGCGGTGGTGCGGCTCCGGTGGCGGGGCGGGTTCCTCCTGCGGGGCCGCGGGTTCGGTGGCGGGGTGAGGGGCGGCAGCGGCGGCTATTTAAGGAGGGGGGCGGCCCGGCTTGGGGAAGGGGGCGCCTCGGGAGGCGTGCTCCTCCCGGACTCGGGCGGCGGCGGCGGTCTTCGATCCGGAGACGGCGGCGGGAGGCGGTGGCGCGGGCGGGCCGTCCTGGTTCGGTTGGGCTTCGGCCCAGTCGGGCGCGCGGGAGTTTTTTTCAACAATTCCGCCAAAACTGAGAAAAATTCTAGAAAATAAAATAAAATTCTAAAAAATGGCAAAATAAAATTTTCACCGTCTAAATAAAATATTTAGAACAAGATGAACATTTTCTTGGTCCTAACATGCAATTTTGAAAAACGTGCAATTTTCCTAAATTCAAATAAAATAGCAAAACTCCAAATAAAATAAGATTTGATTTTTTCAATAAATCCTCAATATTTCTTATTTTTGGGAAAGTCATTTTATTCCCTCTCTCTTATTTTTATAAATGAAATAATTGAAGATAAAATAAATAAAATTAAATGATCCTATTTTCAAAATTTGAGAAAACCAAATATGAAAATAACGAAATCCCCAACTCTCTCCGTGGGTCCTTGAGTTGCGTAGAATTTCTAGGATCAACCCAAAAATGCAATAAAATATGATATGCAATTATGATCTAATGTATAACATTCCAAATTGAAAATTTGGGATGTTACAGAAACTCCCGCCTCTTCAACCCGCGCCATGTTAGCCCGAAATATTTAAGATATATCTTTGTCTCGTTGTGCTCCGACAACTCCCTCTATCTCAACCCGCGCCTTGCTATTCCGAAATAACAACGCGCGCGCAAACTCCCACCTCCTGTGAAATCCCGACACGCGAAATGCCCATGGTACCCCTGAACCGAAAGAACCGCCTCAAATCGGTGGGGGTACTTTCGTAACTTACCCCACATTTCGGACAAGCGCATCTCTAAGCCATGGTTCCCCACTACCATCCCATCCGCCCACCCATTCGTACACCGAGGCCGCGAAAACCCGCGACGAAACCCCACACCCTGCTCCGTCCGCCACCCAGCCGGAGCCTCTTCCCCGACGACGTCGTCCACAGCAACACCTCGACGTCCCTCATCCACCGTACCGGATGAGGATCCATCGTCGATCTCATCGTCCCGCCGGTTTAGCCACCCCGTCCTCCACCTCCAAGGAGCTGCCCCGACGTTCCCCTCGTCTTTCCCGCCACCTCCATTCCCACATCGCCGTCTTCACCTGCACCACCAAAAGAGCATCATCACCGTTTCCTGAGCCGACACGACGCGGCTCCATCCACGGCAGTGTCGCCGGCCACTTCCTCCACGGTGTCGCTCCCTCGGCGGCGACGTCCACATCAGTAGGAGCTACTGCTGCTTTAGCTCTCGCTCGCGCTGCTGCTCTGCTCTTGATCTCGGTCCCCTGCCTGGTCTCCTCTTGCTATTGCTCTTGCTCGCGCTGCTGCTCTCGCTCTTGCTCTTGCTTGCGATGCTGCTCCGATTTAGCTACACTTCAGTCGACTGAATGGACTTTTG
>NC_057802.1:431889210-431914876 GCF_018294505.1 Triticum aestivum
AACCAGCCGCATCGGGGAGGGGGGCTCGCCGGAGAGGTACCCCACTATCTATCTTAGGGTTCAAGATGGGGACGGTGGTCGCCGGCGGTTTCGGGGCGTTGGCGGGTCGGTGGCGTGGGGATCGCCAGAGAAAAAGCTCGGCACGGGGGGGCCTAGAGGGATGGCCGGGGCGGCGGCGGACCGGTGGTGGGGAGTGTTTTCGGGGCGGGCGGGGCGGCGCACTGCCGGCCCCGGGCGGCTACTGTTTGGTCGGTGGTGGCTGGCGGCTCAGGGGGTGGAGGTTGAAGATGAACCGCATGCCCTTGATTTCGTATCCAACGGCTGCAAAATCGACTGACCAGAGATGAAATAGTCAGTCGACCGACGTGTAGCCTGACCTTGCTAGTGCGTTCAGTTTCGACAGCAAAATTCAGTTTCGACAGCAAAATTCAGTTTCGACAGTTAAGTTCAGTTTCGACAGTTAAGTTCAGTTTCGACAGTTAAATTCAGTTTCGACAGTTAAGTTCAGAGATGAGTGGCTGATGTATTTTACATCTAACACTTTGTGGTTATGTATTTTATGTCATGTATTGGAGATGCTATTAGAATTCCACTCAGGTTAACGTTGTTCGTTGTCTCTCTTGTCCCGCTTCAGCCTCAGCATCGTAGAACTCACCGGAGCTGCTCCAACGACGAAACCCTCCATCACAGCGGAGCAGTACCTCGGGCTCCATCTCCAGACGCCTAAGATCTTCTTCCCCTCCTCCGACAGCCAAGTCTGCCGGAGCATCCTCACCGGCCAACCCAATCACGCTGAGATCGACATGGCTTCGCCAAAGAGGTTGTACACTTGTTGCATCTCTTTTTTACTCTACATGTTATGTATATTGTCCACTGAGCACTCGTAGTAACGGGAAATACGACTATTTTATCCTACTATATGACAAGCAGTGAGGTACCAGGCAACTTAGCTATCCGTGATGGACTCTCTTGAACGCCATCAGTATTTATCTCTGCGCGTTTGAGCTGTGCATTTGTCGATGGGCCTCGGAGTTGAGCTAGTATGGTAGTGGCCTGGGTCCAAAGTAATAGAAGTAGCACAACAACATTTTTTAGTGTAGGATTTTCCTTGCTCAAGCCTGCCTACTAGAATCGCCAGTGCTTGAAAGGAAAAGTGAATGAAAAACATCGGAATTGGAAAGTTTCCTATGGTACTACTTTTCATGAATTTGGTGCAAAGGAATGGAGCAAAGGAAAAATATAGGATTTGTTCCTTTAGTGTCTCCTTGAAGAAAAACCGTAGGAATTCTAATTTCCACTTCTCCTCCTTTTCATATTCCTATTCATCAAGCACAAGACTAAGAGATAGTAGCATAATAGAATTATAACCGTACATTTTCTTGTGGTTTGACTTAATCTCACCATGCTTTTTGGCATCATGTGATCTTCCAATTGTTGTGAATCAAACACCCAGATTGGCAGAAATCGTGTGTTTTTAAATTCTCTGTTTTGCACGTGCATTCCTATCCTATTCCTGTCTATTTCCAATCCCTGCATTGTTAGAATCCTCAAATTCAAACAAGCCCTTACTCAATTACTTCTGTTACAGATATGTGTCAAAGAAAACCTTCTGTGGTTTGTCCTGCTCCTGCGGCGCTGTGTTCCACCCCTGCTCAGCTGCTCCAACGACGGAAGGGTTCACCACAGCAGGGATCCGCTCTCCAGACTATCTTTCGCCGCCTCAGATCTTCTTCCCCGCCGCTGGCAGCCACGGCAACTGCATTACCATCATCAACTAAGCAGATGACCTTGAGGACTACACGGGTCCGCAAGAGAGGTCGCACTCTTCCGTGTCTGCTTACGTTATGCGTTGCTTAATATGATGACATGCTACATTATCATCGTGTTCACCTATTAGACTCTGAGTCAGGTCCAAACTAATGCTGAAACTTGAGTTTTTAAATGGTTGTGGGGTACATATTGGGGCAGCAATCAGTACTATCTGTCTACTATCTGGTTAATCTCCGGTGTCTACTATGAGTTTCATGTTGGGTGCAAACAAACATTAAAGGAGCCATTATCTGTATTTTTTAACTAAAGCTATTATCTGCCTGCTATCATTGGTTTTGGGTCTATCCACAGTTTGCTACCATCACTCTGGATTTGTGCATGCACTCCTTACATAATCTCACTATGTTTTATTCCTATGCATGCCAGTTATTGTACACAATGGAACTGATCATGTAGAGCAAAAGAGACGAGCCTTGCGTGGCAATAAAATTTCATGCAGGCATCGTTCCATGGTGGGCGCAAAGGCAGCCCCCCTCCACCCATTTCGGATCGTAATCAAGAGGAAGATAACTGTTTTGAGGGGGATTCAGAAGGAGAAGACCACTCCTATTTACCCCATGAGGTCTTCGCTCTAACTTGGCATGCTGATGTTGGTAATATCATGCATATGGTGCCCTGCATTGCTTACTGTATACATTAAAGATGTCATCTGCTTAGTTTAGACATGCTTTGTGTCAATGCCATCTGTTTAGTTTCTTTATCGTATATGTGAATCATGCAATGCCATCTTGTCTGGCCAGGCATCATATATGTGAATTTTGCAATGCCACCCTGGTTAGCCAGTCATCTTATATGTGAATTATATCATGCCATCATTTTTTATTACGTGTTAAATTTGTCAACAATTTTAGTACATTCAATTACTCTTCCTGTGCATCAGCCATTCGGCATGGTCATGGAAAAATCTAGAGTGCAAACAAGGTCTTCAGAGCAGACAATGCTATCTGACGAAACACATGTCTTGCTAGTTACCGATAGCTCCTCAGAGGAGGATTCAGAGGCAGATGACCAGTCATATTCCCCTCCCCCCCGAGGTGCATGCCCTAACTTGGCAGGGTTATGTTGCTCATATCGTGCGTATGGTATCTTGCATTGCTATGTCATTTGCTTAGTTTAGACATGATTTGTGTGAATGCCACCTGTTTAGTGTCTAATTACCGTATATGTGAATTATGCAATGCCATCTTGTTGCAAGACATTATATATGTGAATTATGCAATGTTATCTTGTTGCAGGGCATTATGTATGTGAATTATGCAATGCAATGCTGTTTAGGCAAGCGTCATATATGTGAATTATATCATGCCGTCCTTTTTTGTATTTCTCATTGCTTTTGTCGACAATGTTTGTATATTCAACTGCTCTTCTTGTGCATCAGCCATTTGAATTGGTGATGGAGAAATCTGGAGTGAAAACAAGGTCTTCAGAGCAGACAATGCTACCTGCTGAAGCAGATATCTTGCTGGTTACAGATAGCTCTTCAGAGGCAGATGACCAGTCCTATTATCCCCCTGAGGTGTATGCTCAAACTTGGCAGGGTTATATTACTCATATAATGCATATGTTGTATTGCAATGCTTAGTTTTTACATCATATACACAATATTGAATGCCATCTCCTTAGTTGACACATCATATATGCGATTGCCCTCTGCTCACTTCCTTAGTATATAAATCATATATTTGAATTATGTCATGCCATGATGTTTACATAGACAGCATGTATCTGAATTATGGCATGCCAACCCATTTTCTAAAGACATAATATAGTTATATCATCTCATCCTATTTAAATAGTCATCATATTTTAAATTATGTCATTCTATCCATGAATTATATCATGCAATCATGTTTCCATCGACGGCATGTTTGTGATTTATGGCATGCCAACCACTTTAATAGACACATCGTATAGTTATATCATGTCATCCTGTTTACATAGTCATCATATTTGGAAGTATGTCATTCTATCCTGTTTAGTTAGCCATCATACATGTGAAATTGTGTCATGCTACCCTGTTTAATTAGCCATCATATATGTGAAATTATGTCCTCCTATTCTATTTGCTTAGACAACATAAATGTGAATTATTTCATGCCCTGTTTTCTTCCCTACTATCCATTGCACCTGTCTATCTTACAATGTTTGTAGATTCAATTACTTTTCTTGTTTATCAGCCATTTCAATTGGAGGGAGTGATGGCAGTATCAGTGGGAGTAAAAACACGGTCTTCAGAAAAGATCGTGCTACCTGTGGATGCAGATAGAACCATGGTTGTACTTGCCTAAGAACCAGCCCCACCACACATAACCCACACTCATGCAGATTGTACCCCTACCCAGATGGACAGAGAACCAGCTACACCCCTTCTAACCCCAACCTCAGCAGATAGACACCCAGTTCCCGTTGACACAGCACCGTCTCCACCACAGAGCACCCAAACACGAGCAGTTAGTAAGGCAACTGCAGTTCCCAAATCACGAGGACCACCACTCCGAACCCGAAGTCAACGCTTAAAGCAGAAGAAGAATTTTTCTCAGGTCAGGTTCCGTAGTTATGGTTCATACTACTTTGCTCTTGCATCACTGTATTTACTGATACCAACTAATTTCAAATTTGAAGGATGCAATTGAAACTCCAATGGCGCAACAGGTATGTTTTAAACCTGTTTCTTCAACGTGTTTGGCTGTTTGCTGTTGTAACTTGCTCTATGTTGATTTCAGTGTCAATTGAATAAACAGTTATGTTCTCATGCCATGCACATTACAAGTGTTGTAATTGCTGTGTAGTTTCCCACACTTATATTCTGTCTATGGTGCCTTGTCTGAAATAGATATGATTCGAACTGTATCTATCTTGATTTGGCAACATAAACTAGAATGATATAGACCATACAGTGACCATACTACATAGATATATGTTTGTTTCATGCTGTTATCCATCCACCTTACTACTGAACTGGTTTACCAAAATGAGTTTCATATACTACATTGTAAACCTGAGATGTGTTTGTTTGTTTCTCTTTTAGAACACGGATAAAATATTGGAGAAGAGTACCCTGTTATGCAATGGTAAAGGAAGTAATGCAGATAAGGTTCAAGATAGTGAGACATCCCTTTTGGTCTCCAAGAAAGCTGATACAAACTATATTGAAGACACTGAGACAACCCCAAAGTCATGTCTTGATGTAGTGTTCGAGTTACTGGCTACCACTGCTGGCACCAGTTCTTCGAACTCGTTGCCTGAATCAGTTCGGCTTCTTGAGTCTCAACTTCAAGTTGAAAGACATCGATCAGATGTTATGCGACAGGAAGCCGAAGGACTGAGGAAGTCCCTGCAGAATTCAGATGCATACTTTCTGGTGCAACAACAAGCGCTGGAGGACTTAAGCGCCAAACAAGAGAAAGTTAATAAGCTTGCTAAGCATCTTGCCAGCATTATGGGTACCCAGGATATTGTTTCTTGAGCTCTTCTAAAGTGGTTTCGGTTCTGGACTTGTTTTGCTGCGGCGTTTATATGCTGATGTGTTCCCTATATTTACACTGGTGGCGAACTTTGATGCCCAGTGGATGTAATATGTGTAATAGCCGTGATAGCCTAGTGTAAGTTGCTTGCTTATTTATTTCCTTGTTGTCTTGTTTATTTGTTTGCTTGTAGTGAGTGCAGTTCTTTTTCTGTGGTTTGCTAGTGGCTGCAATAACCTATTTTTTAAAACTAGGCCACAGTAACCATGGGCTAATATTTACTGTAGTGACACTGGGCCTCCTACGGGCCGTAGAAACAATGGGCCTTCTACGGGCCGTATAAACAGTGGGCCTTCTACGGGCCGTAGAAACAGTGGGCCTTCTACGGGCCGTAGAAACAATGGGCCTTCTATGGGCCATAGAAACAATGGGCCTTCTACGGGCCGTATCATCAATGGGCCTTATACGGGCCGTATGATCGATTGGCCAAACATGGGCCAAACAGACCACATTCTGGCCGTAAATGGGCTAGAGTTGGAATCATTCGTTCATGGGCCGACCATAATGGGCCATCGTTAATAGGCCGTATTTGATGACACTATGAAAACGACCCAATGTATTAACGGGCCACAAATGGGCCGACTGTAACGACGGGCTGAATTTGGCCCATAAGCAGAAAATGACAGTAACGGGCCGTAAGTAAACGAATGCTGGAAAATAGCCCAAGATTAAATGGGCTCTGAGAAGGCCGAAAGATAACATGGGCTGGAAATGGCCCAACGGAATAACGGGTCGTTAATGGGTATAAAGTGATACACTGTTCATTACGGGCCAGTTTCACCATGGGCCGTTAATGGGTGTAAAGTAATACACTATTCATTACGGGCCAGTTTTAGCACGGGCCGTCAATAGGCCAAGAGTTACATAGGGCCTCATATGGGCCAAAAGACGTCATGGGCCATACATGGGCCAGAAGTGAAAACGGGCTGGAATCATATTGGATGGCCCAGATGACGCTACTGGGCCTAATTCGAATAGGGCGTAATGGGCCTTGGGTTAGCGGGCTGTAAATGGGCTATATGCGAACAGGCCGTTAACAGGCTTTCCATGGGCCGGCCTGCTAGCTTTTGACCAAGTCAAACGGGCCGGCCTTTTCACAGGAATGGGCCACTGTTGGGCCGTGCCACGTGTCGACGTATCATAGGCTCCTTCTGTCCAATGAGTGGATGACATCTGTCCCAGCGATGAGCCGACACGTGTTTCCTCCAGCCAATGATGATTTTACACGTGGAAAATCCCCATTGGTCGGGGCTGTTAACGGGTTATCGGATCCAAAACCCGACCCGATAGCTGAACGGCGTTCTGTTACGGTGGATGCCACGTGTCGGTCACCCTTGACGAAAGCACTTCTGTGACGCACGATTTATCGTCATGGAAGTGGACACTTCCGTGATGATAATTTTGGTAATGTCATGGAACACTTCTACGATAGCACAGGTATGACTATCTTGATTCTGTCATAAATTTGTCATGGATGTACATGCATGACAAAAAACGCGACCTACTGTGACAAGCACGTATCATCACGAAAGTGTATTTTTTTGTAGTGTACTTTTGTGCTCCGGTTAACTCAACCATCCGTTGAACCATCAAAAGAGCATAATAAGCGAAGGAAGTCAGGCCCCGGCAAGTACTTTCCCGCCGAGCACCCGGGGCCGCCGGCGAGGACGTTGCCATGGACACTGAGCCTGCCAAGGGGCAACCGACTCCGGCAGGGCGTCAAGCCCTGGCCGTAGAGACGGACGCTCCCATGGTAGAGGAAATGCCTTTAGTCCTTGCCGTCGAGCCCCAGGCTCCGGCATGGGCACAGCATACCGTCCGATTCCTCCAAACACGGGAACTCCCTAAGGAGGAGGAAGAAGCGGAGAAAGTAGCCCGTCAGTCTGCCATGTATCAGTTCGTCGACGACGTCCTGTACAGAAAAAGACTGAACGGTGTGAAATTGAAGTGCATTATCCAGGAGGAGGGACTGGAGCTGTTGGCAGAGATACACAGAGGCATATGTTGCTCCCACATAGGGTCGAGGGCCCTTGCCGGCAAGGTTTCTTCTGGCCCACTACCCTCCAGGATGCAACGACACTAGTAACCAAGTGTGAAGCGTGCCAGTTCCATTCGAAGAAGCTTCATCAACCAGCTCAAGCCCTTCAAACAATTCCTCTCTCCTGGCCATTTTTCGTCTGGGGGTGTCGGAGTATATGGCCACGGGTAGCCTAACCGACTGCCCCTGGTTCTTCTGAAAAAATTATCAGGCCTTCTGGCCTCCAAGCACTCCGAGCATTGGGCCGCCTTCCCTGGCCGGCTACCTCTGAAGCCGACTCCCGGAAGGCGACCCAGCCTCACCAACTCCTCCCCAGGACAACTACGGGGTGGCCGACTCCAAGAAGCCGGCCAAGAAGGACGCCGACTCCTAGGAGCCGGCCGAGACCTCAACCACCAAAGCCATTCCCACATAACGACGACAAGACGGGGAGTGGCCACAGTGTGGCCCAATACGCCCGAAGCCCAAGGCGGGCATGGCTACAGGAAGCCGTATGGGACGGCTGTCTCCCGTGCGGCTTGGCACTGTAGCCATGCTGGCCTCGACGTCACCCACGACCGACTCCCGTACGGCCCGCGGGCGGCGGGCCCCTTCAGCCAGAGAGAGGCGTGAAGGCGGCCCGGCCTTTCCCAGTCGGCCAAGAGCGTAGCCGGCCTTCAGAAGCCGGCTACTCCCTTCCTCGAAGCAGGAGCCCCATTAAGGAGACAAGACGAGGTAAGGCTACCGTGAGAGCCCCCGAGGCGGGCCACTGTAGCCACGCTTACCTCGACAAAGCCCTCGTCATCAGAGGCGCGGCTACAGTAAGCAGCCGCCGACAAGACCCTAGGCGGTGGGGCCGGCCTATCGACCAAGTAGGCGGCAGCCGGCGGCACCCAGCAGCTGGTAGCCGGCGGGACCCAGCAGCCGGCAAAGAAGCCAGCGAGCGTAGACACTGACGGCTGGGACCCGAGCCCAGCCGGATTACCATTGTACCCCCGGGGGGTAGGCGTATATAAACCCCCCGGAGCACCCATGCAAAGGGTTGGCCTCTGAGCATAGTTTGCTTCTAAGCATAGCACACGCATACACCATAGATAGAGAGAAGCAGGAGCTAGCCTTGTTCTTCTTCTCCCTTGATCTCAGCAGCTCTAGGAGCGATTGTAGCTACCTTTCATCGATCTAGTGATCATGCGGAGACCCCGCAGAGCAGTACTAGGGGTGTTATCTCCTCGGAAAGCCCCGAACCTGGGTAAGATCCGCCGGCGTGCATGTCTTCGCCTCATCCCGTTTCCAGGCACCGGCGACGTTTTACTGGCTCCCACAATGATAAGCCATCCCTTGGCATATGTCGCAGCAACCACCCGACAGGGGGCTCGACATACTAGGCCCTTCCCCCCGCGCTGTCGGGGGCTTTGATTACTTGTACGTTGCAATCGACAAGTTCACAAAGTGGCCAGAGGTGGAAGCAGTAAGGAAGGTGACAGTGCAGTCAGCTATCAAGTTCTTCAAGGGGCTAGTCTGCCATTTTGGTGTGCCAAACAGAGTCATCACCGACAACGTTATGCAGTTCACAAGCCACATCTTCATGCAATAAATCCAAGACCTCGGCAGCAAGGTCTGTTTCGCTTCCAAGGCACACCCACGGAGCAACGGCCAGGCGGAGAGGGCAATTGCTGAAGTACTGCGAGGCCTGAGAACAAAGACTTTTGACAGGCTGCACAAGAGCGGAAGGCGCTGGATTGATGAGTTGCCGGTGGTTCTTTGGTCGATCAGAACGACGCCAAATCGAGCCACCATCCAGACACCATTTGCCCTGGTATACGGGGCAGAAGCAGTTCTCCCCACGGAACTCACGTACTGGTCACCTCGAGTGCTCGCTTATGACGAGCTTGAGCAAGAGCAATTGCGGCAAGATGACGCAACACTCCTCGAGGAAGATCGTCTTCGGGCAGCTATGAGAGCAGCGTGCTACCAGCAAGCCTTGCGCCGCTACCATAGCCGCAAGGTTCATGCCTGGAGCTTTGAGGAAGGCGGCCTTGTTCTTCAGCGCGTTCAATCAGCCAAGAATTCCAACAAGTTGACGCCAAAGTGGGAAGGCCCTTATTGGGTAATACGAGTCACCAGGCCCGGCGCAGTCCGCCTGGAGACCGAAGATGCTATTCCAGTGAGCAACTCCTGGAACATTGAACATCTTCGCAAGTTTTACCCATAAGGCGCGGTTGTCGGGCTCCTCGGCAAACACCTTTTGTACAAGCCTTGCCAGCAAGGCATGTAACCCTCTGTACAAAGCCAAGCGCAGACCCTAAGCATAAATAAATGAAGCGTTGGCGCCCTAAGTTTTAGCATGCATGCTAGGTTGAGTCTCTCCCTCGGTTAGGGTTGATAGTGCTTAGCAGCGACTAACCCCTAGCATAGAGGTCGAGTGTGCGTCTGTCTGTTCCTTTCCATCCTCTTTGGTTCGCAGGATACATGGACGTTTCTGCTGAGCTGTTTGGAAGAGAGAGAACAAACCGGCACACCAGCCTCGGCAAGCCAAGGTTGCCGGGGGCTGCAGACACAAGAATCCAACCACAGCAAGCCAAGGCTGTGTCACGACCGGTTTTTCAAAAATATAATTATTGAGAGACCAATCCCTTTTACGGACCAGTAAGGAAGAATTCCTTCTCACTGGTAGACAATATCATGGTCACAGAAGAAAAATACCAGGAGTACTGAATATAATACAAAGTTGAGCGGAAACTGCCCAACAATTTATTACATGCACGCCGCTAAAACAAGACGGCGGATAGGGTGGCATACTACTAACTCACGATAATGACGGTGGTGGAAATATCACTTCGAAGCGAGTGATATGACTCCTGAAGACTACAGCTCTTCGAGCGTCGGAGTGAGGCTCGAGGAGACTTATTGCGGGTGGCGGAAGCGTATATAATACAAGTGACCAATATCCGGGATCGCGCAGGACTGACTGGGACTCCTCTAGGCGTCGGACGCGCTATCAAACTCTTCATCCAAGAGATCGCCTTCGTCAACATCTGGCCAAATCAACAAGCCAGGTGAGTACTATGAAAGTACTCGCAAGACAGCTCGGACAAAAGATATAACAAATGCAAACATGAAGCATGAGAACAATTTAACCAGTGCGATCAGACATAGAGATAATAAATACTGGGTGCCAAGTGAGGGTCTGAATGACTCCTCGAGCGGAAACTGCAAGAATAGTAATACTGGTGCCAAACGAGGGTCTGAATGACTCCTCGAGCGGAAAATGCAAGAATAGTAATACTGGTGCCAAACGAGTGTCTGAATGACTCCTCGAGAGGAAACTGCAAGAATAGTAATACTGGTGCCAGACGATAGTCTGAATGACTCCTCGAGAGGAAACTGCAAGAATAATAATAATGCCACAGTCGGATGTCTGAGCGACATCACATAAAGGGCTTATAACAGAAAATAAAAGACGAACATGCCACAGTCGGACGTCTGAGCGACATCACCTAAAGGGCTTATATTTAATGTAAGAAACAAAAACACGCCATAGTCGGACGTCTGCGCGACGTCACATAAAGGGCTTATATTGTAGCTCAATAATACAATAGTTCAGGAACATAAATTATCACAAGTACGAGACAAATATAAAGTTAGTCCATCCACAGGAATAATAATTTAACTGGATTTACCACTTGAGCTTGTTCACCTGGGACAAGTTTTTTTCACGCGGATAGATATGGGTATACTGATTTCACTACGTGATCATGGATACGATGACTTGGAAGAATTTGACTCTGCAGAGTTTGTACTTAACCACAGCCAACGGATTTCAGTAGTCACAGGGACTAGTTCCGTTTACGGTGTTTTGGAAGAAACACGTCTAACCAGTACACACCCAATTCAACATTCCGAAGCCAGGGATCACCCTCAGAAACGTTCAAGAAAAACCTTGAGACGGGGAGGCTACAACCTCGCGTAGCATGGGATCAAATTTCTATACGCGCGCTCTAAGGGGGTGCCCCCCCTCTCGGTCCCAACCGGAAACACGCATGCCCCCTGACCGGATGACTGGTTTTAATCCTGGGCCAAGGTACCATCATCCCGGCCTCTCTGTTTGGTGTGTACACGGAAAGAGGTTACCAACTTACTAAACCGCATCCTGGCAAATGAAACATGTGGTAGCACGGAAGGGGGAAAGAACGATAATGTGACTCCATCCACGTTAACGTCCGAGAAAGTCGGATGACGCAAGGTTGGTATGCTACAACATTACCACCTCGCTGCCCTTCATGTCACCACATGATTAGGCCATCTCTCATCAGAGATCATCGCAACTTTGGAACATGCGGTTAGTTGCCTTACAAGAAACGAGGTATTTACCGACACTCATACGCCACGCACAAACTTTCAAGCAAACATGCAAAACACTTATCATATCAAATTTTCAAACATGCTTGCCTGGTTCGGAGAAGTCGGAGTCTAGCTCGGCGAAGTTCGCGGCTCCGTCACATCTTCCGGAACCTACGGCAATCACGAAAATGGGTACTAACGTGAAAACCAAAACGTGCACAGAAACTTCTACAAAGTTTTTCCAAATAAATCTCATAAAAAACTAGACAAAAATTTAAGACTGTCAGAAAAAGAATGACTCAAAAATCTCTTTTCATTTAAAAGTTATAAAGGTTTCTGTCCAGGGACTTATCTGTAATGAAACAGAAAAGTTCCAGGGTTTAAACTGAGAAACCAGAAAACGCTTCGGAAAGAAATGCACTAGCTAAAGGAAGAAAACGTATTTTGCCCGAAGGCGCCAACAGAAAACGGTTCGCGAAAGAATAGAACAGAGGCTGACATGCGGGGTCCACATGTCAGGTTTGAAAAGCTCGCCGGCGCCCGAAGACTGCGGTGGACGCCGGCGTCGAACCACGGCGAGTCAGGAGGATCGGAGGGTACCAAGAGCTTCAGCGTGTTCTTCCGCGTCGGTGGGTGGTGGACTCGACCAACGGGGAGCACCACGTCGACGGCGACACTATCTCCGGCGGACGGCGGTTCGGGTGATAGTGGGGAACTCCGGTGGAGGGCTGCAAACTTCGAATTGAAGCGCGGGTCAGAAGGAGGGATGCATAGTGAAGCTACTGGCAAGAGATGGGAGGCGGAGGTGCACGCACGGGGGCGAATCGAGCTGGATCCCGTGGCGGGTCGCGGCGGCCGGAGTCGAGGAAGGAGACCTCCTCGGGGCTCTTCCAGTGGCTAGGCGTGCTCTAGGTGGAGTGTAGGGATGGTGTGTGCTCGAGTTGAAGCTCGGGGCCTCTATTTATAGGCAGATCGACGGGGTGGCCGCGAACGGAGAATCTCCGGCGAGCGATTACGGCGATGCAGTGGATTGGCAGGAGGTTTGAGTGGCCAGGCAGCATCAGTGCAAGTTACTGGTGTCATTCCACTGCTAAACGGAGTTGGTCTTGGCGTAATGGCGTCGGTCCACGGTGAGATGGCCGCACGGGCTCGACGGCGGCAGAGAGCGCGCTCCGTGCCTTGCGGTTCACGACGAGAGTGGCAACGCATTCGGGGGAGTGGAAGGCCACGCGGCGAGCTCCGGTGGCTTGGGCGGCGCTGGGTGGCGCCGTCAGCGCCGTGCCTCCCGCTGGCGGCCGCTGGCGGCGGTCACGGGGCGGCGCACCTTCTGCTCCTCGTCTCCGACGTCCGCAAGGTGCCAGACGCTCGTGCGGTGCAGGAACAAGGGGGAGGGGACGAGGAGCAAGGCGACACAGTGGCACTGGCGAGATCGACAACCATCTCTGAAGAAAACGACAGTAAGCCACTGAACTGTTCTCTGAATTTTTCTGAACCTGAATTTGACCATGCACTGCAGGTGCTCGACAGAATGATTTGGCAATGAGATAATTTTTTTCTGGAGCTGGTACTTGGTGAGGTGACCACTCAATGCACCCAGAGGCTGCCTGATTTTACTTGGAATTTTTGGAAAAGGATTTGAATGAATTTCACCAAATTTGACAAATCTGGTCCAAACTTGCACCAAGTGTAGTTTGAAAAATTTGAACTGAAGACCAGTGGATCTTCATGGATCTTGGTTGAAGGTTCAAAGGACTAGGAGGGGAAAAAGGTTTGGGGGAAAAAATCAAGACAGAAAATGGAGTTCCTTTGTAAATCACCAATGGCTAGAATGGAAGACAGAAATTTATTTGAATGAGATTTAAATGGAAAATAAACATAGGGGAGGTTCAACTTGCTGGATTAGATGCCAAACATGATCCAAAGATGAGGGGAGGGTTAGGAGAGAGAATTTGCACTAAGGCCATGGCAAGAGGGAATTGTTGAAAGTGGTAAAGGATTATTCCAAAAGCCATAGTGCAAATTTCAAAGAGATTTTCAAAAGGCATTTTTCCAAGTGAAAAGTATTTTTTCTTGAGTCCAAAAGAAAAGCAAGAACCTCCAAGACCAAAAACAGATCTTGGGTGAATCCAAATAAAACTTTTGCCATAAAAAAATATTTGAAAGGGAGAGTTCTTTTGAAGAAAAATTTAGATCACCTCCCTCAAGTCAAATAAAATCTTTTGAAAAATCCAATTAAAAACTTGGGTGTCACAACACCTACCCCCTTAGGAAAAATCTCGTCCTTGAGATTTCTGCTGATCCTCAAATAGATATGGATACTCTGCCCGGAGAAAATCTTCCCTTTCCCATGTAGCTTCATCCTTAGTGTGGTTGCTCCACTGAACCCTGAAAAATTTCGTCGTTTTCTGACGGGTCCTCCTTTAAGACTCTTCCAATATTTTTACTGGCCTCTCTCTGTAGGTGAGATCTGGTTTCACATCAATGTTCTCATGAGGTACATGCTTATCCGGGTTACTCACACATTTCCTCAACTGTGAGACGTGAAATACGTCATGGACGTCTGACAGTTCCTTGGGTAGGTCTAGTTGGTAGGCTACCGTGCCTCTTCGTGCCTTTACACAAAATGGCCCAATAAATCTTGGGGCTAGCTTCCCCTTAATTTTGAACCGTTGTAGACCCCTCATAGGAGATACTCGGAGGTATACGGAATCACCGGGTTTAAAGCTGACCTCACGATGTTTCTGATCATAGTAGCTCTTTTGTCGGCTCTGTGTTGTCCTGAGTCTGTCCCTGATTTGTTTAACTTTCTCCTCGGCCTCTTTAAGCATGTCTGGGCCGAAGATACGGCTGTCACCTGTTTCTGACCAATTCAGTGGGGTACGACACCTCCGTCCGTACAATGCTTCAAAAGGTGCCATTTGCAAGCTGGCTTGGTAACTGTTGTTGTAAGCGAATTCGGCATACGACAAACTCTCTTCCCAACTGGATCCATAGGTGAGCACACAGGCTCTTAGCATATCCTCTAGGATTTGATTTACACGTTCCATTTGTCCATCAGTCTGAGGGTGGTACGCTGTACTGAAAGCCAGTTGCGTGCCCAGAGCTTGTTGTAGGTGATCCCAAAATTTGGAGACGAATTGTGTGCCTCGGTCTGATATTATAGTCTTTGGGACTCCATGCAAGCAAACTATACGGGAGAGATAAAGTTTGGCCAGTCTTTGTGTGGAGTAGGTAGTCTTCACGGGAATGAAATGAGCAACCTTGGTTAGTCGGTCTGTGATGACCCATATGGCGTCATTCCCGCGTTGTGATCGGGGTAATCCGACAATGAAGTCCATTCCTATTTCATCCCATTTCCACTCCGGTATCCTGTTTGGCTGGAGTAGCCCTGCTGGCTTTTGATGCTCGGCCTTGATGCGCTGACATGAATCGCAACAAGCAATAAATGTGGCTATATCTCTTTTCATACCGTGCCACCAAAATCTTTCCTGAATGTCCTTGTACATTTTGGTTTCTCCAGGATGGATCGAGTATGGAGCGGTGTGGCTTTCGGTTAAGATTTGTTGCTTGAGTTCCTCAATGTTAGGTACGCAAAGTCTGTCTCCGTACCATAGTGTTCCGTCACTGTCTGTGACGAACTCTGAAGCCTTACCAAGGTTCATTTTCCTCTTTATACCCTCGATGCTGGGATGCCCCTGTTGAGCCTTCTTAATTTGTTCCACCAGGGTGGGTTGTATCTCCAGATTTGATACGGTGCCCTCAGAGACTAACATCATGTTGAGCCTAGCGAACTCTTGCTGAAACATAGGCCTCAAGTTTTGCGGACCGTCATTGTCCGGGCTGGGGTTTCGACTAAGGGCATCGGCCACTACATTTGCTTTCCCTGGATGGTAGTGAATACCGACATCATAGTCCTTGACCAGTTCCAACCAACGTCGTTTGGCGTAAATTTAGCTCTGGCTGTGTGAAAATATATTTGAGGCTCTTATGGTCCGTGTATATTTCACAGCGATTTCCCAACAGAAAGTGCCTCCACTCCTTGAGTGCATGTATAACTGCTGCTAGCTCTAAGTCATGTGTTGGGTAATTTTCCTGATGTTTTCGCAGCTGCCTGGAGGCATATACGACAACTTTGCCATCCTGCATTGGTACACATCCGAGACCTTTTCGGGATGCGTCACAATACACTTCAAAACTCTTGTGAATGTCTGGCACAGTTAATACCGGTGCGGTTGTCAGCTTCTTCTTTAGTTCTTGGAAGCTCTGCTCGCATGCTTCCGTCCATACAAATTTCTTGTCCGTCTTGAGCAACTGTGTCATAGGTTTCGCCACAGTGGAGAATCCTTCAATAAATCTTCTGTAATATCCGGCCATTCCTAGGAAACTCCGCACATCACTAACGTTGGCGGGTGGCTTCCAGTCAAGTATGGCCTTGACTTTTTCTGAGTCTACGGCCACGCCTTCTTGGTTCAATATATGGCCTAAGAAACCAACTTGTCTTAGCCAAAATTCGCACTTACTAAATTTGGCATACAACTGATGTTTCCTCAATTCTCCCAAAACAATTCTGAGGTTCTCAGCATGCTCTTCTGGTGTCCTTGAGTAAACAAGAATATCGTCAATGAATACCACAACAAATTTGTCCATGAATTTCATGAACACTTTGTTCATGAGGTGGACGAAATATGCGGGGGCGTTCGTTAGTCCAAAAGGCATCACTGTAAACTCGTATAACCCATATCTGGAAGTGAATGTTGTCTGCGGGATATCTTCTGTCCGTACTTTCAATTGGAGATATCCCGATCTCAAATCAATCTTTGAGAATACCTTGGCTTGTGCGAGCTGGTCAAACAAATCATTTATCCGTGGCATCGGATATTTGTTTTTGATGGTGACCATATTGAGGGCTCGATAGTCTATACACAGTCTCAGTGTCCCATCCTTTTTCTTTGCGAACAACACAGGCGAACCCCATGGTGAGGAGCTGGCTCGAATAAATCCTTTGTCCAATAATTCCTTTATCTGCTTCTTCAACTCCACCAATTCTGAGGGTGCCATTCTATAAGGCTTCTTATAGATGGGGGCGGTGCCAGGTGCTAGTTCGATGCTGAATTCTATCTCTCAGTCTGGTGGCATACCTGGTAGTTCTTCAGGGAACACATCAGGAAACTCCCATACCACTGGAACTTTTCTCAGTTCTGCAATGTCCACTTTGTTCAGTTTTGGTTGCTGTGATCGTGGCCTTTCTTGAGCGGAAACCCTTATTGTCTTGCCGTGATGGTGAGTGAGAATCACTGTCCGATTGAAACAGTCAATGAATCCTTTGTTGGTGGTCAACCAGTCCATCCCTAAAATGACATCCAGTCCTTTACTCTCCAACACGATGAGATTTGCTGGGAATTGTAGTCCTTCGAACTCAATGACCACTCCTTGGTAGTAACCCTGAGCGATTTGCTTATTTCCGGGGGACTTGATGATCATAGATTTTTCCAAGGGAAGTATCAGAAAACCATGTTGCAAAACAAAACTCTTCGAAACGAACGAATGGGAAGCTCCAGAATCAAACAAAACCATGGCAGGTACTGTGTTGACAGGGAACGTACCGAGCACGATGTCTGGGGCATTCTGCGCCTCTTCCCTGGTCACATGGTTCAGGTGACCCTTCCTGTGGTTGTTGTTGGGGTTGAAATTGTTGCGCTTGGGGGCTGGATTGTTTCCACCATTGTTTGGCTTGGGTGCCGAGTTCTTTCGCTTTGGGCACTGTTTAGCATAGGTGTCCTTCTTGACCACAAGCATAGCAGGTGACCCCTGGACGGTATGTGTACTCCTTATCCCTGGCATGAAACTGTCCGACGGGCCTTGGATCAGTAGTCGTGGATCTCCTTGCTTCTGTTCGTGGAACCTCAGCCTTGCTTCGGTTGTTGCGAGCAAGAGTCGTCTTGTCCCTCTTTCGCTTACGGATATCTTCCAGACTACGGCGCTCATTCTCCAAGGTAATGGCCTTGTCCACCAGCGTTTTAAAGTCCGGAAAGGTGTGTACAATCAGTTGGCATCTTAGTGCTGGTGCCAGGCCGTCCAGGAATTTCTCCATCTTTTTGTTTTCTGTCATGTGCTCGTCGTAGGCATAACGAGACAGCTGGGTAAACTGACCATTGTATTCCGTGACTGACATGCCTCTCTGCTTCAGGTCATCAAACTCTCTCTTCTTGATTTTTATGATGCTCCTGGGGATGTGCGCCCCACGGAAGCCTTCCTTGAACTCTTCCCAGGTGATGTTGTGTTCACTGGGATGCATGTGTAGGAAATTTTCCCACCATGCTGCAACTGCTCCAGTAAGGTAGTGTGGTGCATAAAGCACCTTCTCATGATCTGAACACTGAGCAATGATCAGCTTCCTTTCAATGTCACAAAGCCAATCATCGGCTTCCAGCGGCCTATCGGTGTGAGAAAAAGTTGAGGGGCGAGTCTTCTGTAACTCAGATAACTTGGAATGCTGTTGATAGGGCTCACGGTGGTTTCCCATATTGATGACATGGTTCATCATCTCTTGGTGCTGTTGCTAGCTTTGCTCGAAGAGACGGCATACTTGAGACAGGGCTGGTTCGCTGTCTTGTTGACTGGACTGACCCTGAGTGAAATTGTTGCTAGTCTGAGTCCCATAAACCTCTTCTGGCTGATTGGGCATGGAGCGAGTCCACGGACGAGACATTTTTCCAGTCTGGGGTATTATTTTGCAAAACCCATGAGAAAAAAACTGTGTAGCACAAGGAAAACTTTGCAAAGGCAACAATTTAAAAGACCTCAAGGTTTTTCAAGAAAACATAAACGATTTTGCACGGAGAAGAACTGCTTAGCATATATCTTACACGCGAAGAGCAAACACACGATACAGCACTCAGGATGCGCGTACACATTCCTGACCTGTTATTTAAGCTAGCGAACTACTCCGGAAGGCAGCAAACACGCCAATACAAACTAGCGTACAGATTAAAACAACACATCATACAAGCAGGCATAACGCGCGGCTACTCGGTGCTCTCAGTCGGAGATGGTGAAGATTTCCTTTCCCTTGCCGATGGCAAGACTCAGCGGTCCAGGAGAATCCACCTCCACCTCCTCCCTAGCTGGCTCCTGGCGCGTAACGCTGCGCTGCGGTGACGGTGCGGGAGCGACGGGCGGCAGAGCAGGTGCGGCAGGCGAATGCATAGTGACTGGTGTATGGTACATGGCATGGGAGGTAGCGGTAGCGACGAGTCTTCATCATAGGAAGGATGTCCCGAAGACGAGCTATCGCCTCACGGGCAGCCATCTGCATGGCATGCCTCTCCGTAGGCATGGCCCTTCCCACAAAACGGAAGTGGCGAGCTGCAGAGCGTCCTCCCTTGAATTGCAACACAGCTTGGTGCATAGACACGTCGTCGCTGAGCTTGTGCTGATAGAGTGTGAACTCCGGGCGAGCTGCTGGCCCGATCGCGAGCTTGGTGATGGAGACGAGGAGCTTGACAAACCCCTCAGGCATGTTCGTGAACACTCGATTCTCACAGCTGCTGCCAGCCATCTACAAAAGTAGGCAAAAAATCTGAGTAGTCATGTCATAAATTTATGATGACCAACAGAAAATAGCTACAATTGTAAAATGCTGAAAAAGCACAAAAGACGCTAATAACCGATTAGCGATCGCACCTAGTGGCTTCCTACAGTCAGCCTGGCTCTGGTACCAAGCTTGTCACGACCGGTTTTTCAATAATATAATTATTGAGAGACCAATCCCTTTTATGGACCAGTAAGGAAGAATTCCTTCTCACTGGTAGACAATATCATGGTCACAGAAGAAAAATACCAGGAGTACTGAATATAATACAAAGTTGAGCGGAAACTGCCCAACAATTTATTACATGCACGCCGCTAAAACAAGACGGCGGATAGGGTGGCATACTACTAACTCACGATAATGACGGTGGTGGAAATATCACTGCGAAGCGAGTGATATGACTCCTGAAGACTACAGCTCTTCGAGCGTCGGAGTGAGGCTCGAGGAGACTTATTGCGGGTGGCGGAAGCGTATATAATACAAGTGACCAATATCCGGGATCGCGCAGGACTGACTGGGACTCCTCTAGGCGTCGGACGCGCTATCAAACTCTTCATCCAAGAGATCGCCTTCGTCAACATCTGGCCAAATCAACAAGCCAGGTGAGTACTATGAAAGTACTTGCAAGACAGCTCGGACAAAAGATATAACAAATGCAAACATGAAGCATGAGAACAATTTAACCAGTGCGATCAGACATAGAGATAATAAATACTGGGTGCCAAGCGAGGGTCTGAATGACTCCTCGAGCGGAAACTGCAAGAATAGTAATACTGGTGCCAAACGAAGGTCTGAATGACTCCTCGAGCGGAAAATGCAAGAATAATACTGGTGCCAAACGAGTGTCTGAATGACTCCTCGAGAGGAAACTGCAAGAATAGTAATACTGGTGCCAGACGAGTGTCTGAATGACTCCTCGAGAGGAAACTGCAAGAATAATAATAATGCCACAGTCGGACGTCTGAGCGACATCACATAAAGGGCTTATAACAGAAAATAAAAGACGAACATGCCACAGTCGGACGTCTGAGCGACATCACCTAAAGGGCTTATATTTAATGTAAGAAACAAAAACACGCCATAGTCGGACGTCTGCGCGACGTCACATAAAGGGCTTATATTGTAGCTCAATAATACAATAGTTCGGGAACATAAATTATCACAAGTACGAGACAAATATAAAGTTAGTCCATCCACAGGAATAATAATTTAACTGGATTTACCACTTGAGCTTGTTCACCGGGGACAAGTTTTTTTCACGCGGATAGATATGGGTATACTGATTTCACTACGTGATCATGGATACGATGACTTGGAAGAATTTGACTCTGCAGAGTTTGTACTTAACCACAGCCAACGGATTTCAGTAGTCACAGGGACTAGTTCCGTTTACGGTGTTTTGGAAGAAACACGTCTAACCAGTACACACCCAATTCAACATTCCGAAGCCAGGAATCACCCTCAGCAACGTTCAAGAAAAACCTTGAGACAGGGAGGCTACAACCTCGCGTAGCATGGGATCAAATTTCTATACGCGCGCTCTAAGGGGGTGCCCCCCCTCTCGGTCCCAACCGGAAACACCCATGCCCCCTGACCGGATGACTGGCTTTAATCCTGGGCCAAGGTACCATCATCCCGGCCTCTCTGTTTGGTGTGTACATGGAAAGAGGTTACCAACTTACTAAACCGTATCCTGGCAAATGAAACATGTGGTAGCACGGAAGGGGGAAAGAACGATAACGTGACTCCATCCACGTTAACGTCGGAGAATGTCGGATGACGCAAGGTTGGTATGCTACAACATTACCACCTCGCTGCCCTTCATGTCACCACATGATTAGGCCATCTCTCATCAGAGATCATCGCAACTTTGGAACATGCGGTTAGTTGCCTTACAAGCAACGAGGTATTTACCGACACTCATATGCCACGCACAAACTTTCAAGCAAACAAGCAAAATACTTATCATATCAAATGTTCAAACATGCTTGCCTGGTTCGGAGAAGTCGGAGTCTAGCTCGGCGAAGTTCGCAGCTCCGTCACCTCTTCCGGAACCTACGGCAATCATGAAAACGGGTACTAACGTGAAAACCAAAACTTGCACAGAAACTTCTCCAAAGTTTTTCCAAATAAATCTCATAAACAGCTAGACAAAAATTTAAGACTGTCAGAAAAAGAATGACTCAAAAATCTCTTTTCATTTAAAAGTTATAAAGGTTTCTGTCCAGGGACTTATCTGTAATGAAACAGAAAAGTTCGAGGGTTTAAACTGAGAAACCAGAAAATGCTTCGGAAAGAAATGCGCTAGCTAACGGAAGAAAACGTATTTTGCCCGAAGGCGCCAACAGAAAACGGTTCGCGAAAGAATAGATCAGAGGCTGACATGCGGGGTCCACATGTCAGGTTTGAAAAGCTCGCCGGCACCCGAAGACTGCGGTGGACGCCGGCGTCGAACCACGGCGAGTCAGGAGGATCGGAGGGTACCAAGAGCTTCAGCGTGTTCTTCTGCGTCGGTGGGTGGTGGACTCGACCAACGGGGAGCACCACGTCGACGGCGACACTATCTCCGGCGGACGGCGGTTCGGGTGATGGTGGGGAACTCCGGTGGAGGGCTGCAAACTTCGAATTGAAGCGCGGGTCAGAAGGAGGGATGCATAGTGAAGCTACTGGCAAGAGATGGGAGGCGGAGGTGCACGCACGGGGGCGAATCGAGCTGGATCCGGTGGCGGGTCGCGGCGGCCGGAGTCGAGGAAGGAGACCTCCTCGGGGCTCTTCCAGTGGCTAGGCGTGCTCTAGGTGGAGTGCAGGGATGGTGTGTGCTCGAGTTGAAGCTCGGGGCCTCTATTTATAGGCGGATCGACGGGGTGGCCGCGAACGGAGAATCTCCGGCAAGCGATTACGGCGATGCAGTGGATTGGCAGGAGGTTTGAGTGGCCAGGCAGCATCAGTGGAAGTTACTGGTGTCATTCCACTGCTAAACGGAGTTGGTCTTGGCGTAATGGCGTCGGTCCACGGTGAGATGGCCGCACGGGCTCGATGGCGGCAGAGAGCATGCTCCGCGCCCTGCGGTTCACGACGAGAGTGGCAGCGCGTTCGGGGGAGTGGAAGGCCACGCGGCGAGCTCCGGTGGCTTGGGCGGCGCTGGGTGGCGCCGTCAGCGCCGTGCCTCCCGCTGGCGGCCGCAAAGCCGCCGCTGGCGTCGGTCACGGGGCGGCGCACCTTCTGCTGCTCGTCGCCGACGTCCGCAAGGTTCCATACGCTCGTGCGGTGCAGGAACAAGGGGGAGGGGACGAGGAGCAAGGCGACACAGTGGCACTGGCGAGATCGACAACCATCTCTGAAGAAAACGACAGTAAGCCACTGAACTGTTCTCTGAATTTTTCTAAACCTGAATTTGACCATGCACTACAGGTGCTCGACAGAATGATTTGGCAATGAGATAAAAAAATTTCTGGAGCTGGTACTTGGTGAGGTGACCACTCAATGCACCCAGAGGCTGCCTGATTTTACTTGGAATTTTTGGAAAAGGATTTGAATGAATTTCAACAAATTTGACAAATCTGGTCCAAACTTGCAGCAAGTGTAGTTTGAAAAATTTGAACTGAAGACCAGTGGATCTTCATGGATCTTGGTTGAGGGTTCAAAGGACTAGGAGGGGAAAAAGGTTTGGGGGCAAAAATCAAGACAGAAAATGGAGTTCCTTTGTAAATCACCAATGGCTAGAATGGAAGACAGAAATTTATTTGAATGAGATTTAAATTGAAAATAAACATAGGGGAGGTTCAACTTGCTGGATTAGATGCCAAACATGATCCAAAGATGAGGGGAGGGTTAGGAGAGAGAATTTGCACTAAGGCCATGGCAAGAGGGAATTGTTGAAAGTGGTAAAGGATTATTCCAAAAGCCATAGTGCAAATTTCAAAGAGATTTTCAAAAGGCATTTTGTCTTGAGTCCAAAAGAAAAGCAAGAACCTCCAAGACCAAAAACAGATCTTGGGTGAATCCAAATAAAACTTTTGCCATAAAAAAATATTTGAAAGGGAGAGTTCTTTTGAAGAAAAATTTAGATCACCTCCCTCAAGTCAAATAAAATCTTTTGAAAAATCCAATTAAAAACTTGGGTGTCACAGGCTGCCGGGGGGCTGCAGATCTAGATAAGTCTTTTTATCCCCTATTGTGCATTTCCGATGGAGTTGAAACGTATGAAACCTCATTTTATTCCTAGGCCACCATGCTCCCCCTTCTTCCTATACCCAAGAACTATTCCCTGGGTCGGAACTGGGCCGTAGTCGCGGTGGCAAGGAAATAAACGAAGGGCCTAACCATACTTCGCCCCTGCCTCCGCCAAGGGCGTGAGAATGGTCGCATGAAGTAAGGGGATGGCAAGGCCTATTGCCGGGCGACAACGTTTATCTTAAAAATAACAAGGATTTACTCCTTGGCATGGGTCTCGCTCACGCACAAAGAACCCGGCAAGCACCCTTTTTCGTTAATAACATCCCATACAGGTACAGTTCATACAGAATGAAAAACATGAGCAAAGGGCTTACAAACTAAAAGAGATAAGACGCCCGTAATCCCTTTCTTGTCCCTCTCCTCATAAGGTGGAACGAGATAGTGGGAGGGCAAAAAGAACGCCCAGGCGAGGTATGAGCAGCAGAAGACACCAAGAGAACATCCTGGTACCGGGAGAGGAGCCGAAAGATGAGGCAGCGGGCTGACAATACGCGATGAAGGCGTCGGCGCCTGCTTACTCCAACTTGACGTCCGCCACCCGCCTTCTTCGTCTTCTCCGGCCCTCCTACGCTAGCCACCCAAGGAGGCGACGGGGAACGCCCCGATGGAGAGCTTGACGAGGAAGGCCCTTGGCAGGGCGCGTGGCCGAGGGAGGGGCAGCATGGTCAGTCGGAGTCGAGGTCGGCATCCCCCGCTCGACGCCCTCGTCGTCGCTGTAGCTGTCCTCCTCGTCACTCCCACTCGAGGAGGAATCTTCATTGTCGGAGGAGCTCTCCACGCAGCACTTCAGGCGAGTTCCAAGGTCCCCAAAAACCTTGACGGAGGGCAGGTCGTTCTCCATTAACTTGAAGTAGAGAACGAGCCCCGCCGTCAGGTTGTGGACACGAGCAAAAGTTTTCCATCCGCGACGAAGGTACTTGACGTGAGGGGCGGGAAAGTCGACGTCGACCCGCGTGCCGCCGTTCCCACAGCCCTTCATATGCAGCCTCAGGGTCTGGGGCGGATCGAGCTCCATCTCCCTGGAAAATGGAGCAGGGAGACGAAGGCGACGGCGCGGCGGCCGGCGCAGCCTGATAAAGAACTCACGGGGCTGGTCCCCGACGTGGCCCTCCATTGGGAGAGGCATCGCTGGCGGAGGCAAGGCCAGTGCGCCGCCCCGTACCCCTCTCCCCCGAGCACCACGGCGACCTCAGCCTCGCCCCCTCCCCCTTCCTCTCATGGCTAGCTCCGCCATCACGAGCTCTTGGCGAGGAGGGACGCGCTGTCGAGCAGAGACCCTCGCCGCCACCGTCGAAGGGCTGGCGCCTCCTCTCGCCATGGCAGATGGAAGAAAAGAGCCGAAGTAGAAGGACATGGAGGATGAAAGAATGTGGGATGCCATCCCCCTCCCCCTTCTTATAAAGGGGCGAGGTCAGGGCTCGGCCGCGCACTCAACCAATCCAGCCATCTGGGGGCGCAGGGAATCAAGACCGACACGCTGCTCTAATCAGCGATGGCCCCGTTTCCCGCCTCCACTGCCTGCCACCTTGAAGGCAGGGGACACATGGCGAGCAAGCAGAATCGAGGGGACGGGTGAGGCGACCGTTCCCCACCCCGTGATCGTGGGGCGTGGACGCCTTGAAGACCACGACCTGAGTCCACTCAGTAAATGAGTCGTGCCTCTGCGTTTTCCTCTTTTTATGGGGAAGGCGCGAGCCGCCTCTTTATCACGATGTGACGCATGCGTGCGGGAACCGCCCCACGCATGACCCCCATGTCATGCACGACCATCCACGACGCGCATTCAACTCGGGTCGTGGGTAAGCGCAAGCGAGCTAAGGAGTTACCGCGGTAAAAATCCGCCCCGCCTGCCCGTGCACCATTCTGGGCCTAGCCCAACAACGCGTCACGCTTATGTGTGGCCCAGGCCCGGGGGCTCCTGTCGGTGTACAAAAGTAGGGGCTCTCCTTTTGACCCCTTTACTTGTGCGCGGGCAGTTAGAGCCGCGCCCATGGCCACACTTAACAGGGCAGAAGAGGGAAGGTGAAGACACAAGGCAATCGAAGCAACGCCAAGACCAGAGGCACAAAGAGCAAGAGGGCGAGGTGGACTCCCCCGGCAAGACCCTTGCCGGGGCCCCCCCAGCCC